>NC_081349.1:65687834-65700243 GCF_029784015.1 Lycium ferocissimum
CCAAACCTATTATGCCTAAGACATGCCAAGAGAACAAAAGGTGAAGCTTTACATACCTTATTCGTCCTTTACGCTCGTCCAACTCCAAGTCCCGTTTCGTCCAAAATCTACATTTGGTCATATTTACCAAATATTAATCATAAGTTTTAAGAATTCGATCTTAACCAATTCTTGGCTACAAAAATTTGGGCAGCATCTCCCCTATAATTACACCAACCCCGAGATTATGACTCGGCTCAGAATATCAACAACCAACCCAATAACAATTCCAACAACATCAACAAGCACTATAATCACATTTCAACATAAATAGTTCTTTCAACATGACTTCAACAACATTCATAATTTCCATTTTACTACCTCAACCGCTTACATTCAAACCAATATTAACGTTTATATATTCAACTACCAATCCAAACCCATTCAACCCATGCCCAAGAACACTTTAAGCAAGTCATACAACGTTTTAAACAACCCAAACATTGTTCCAATTCACCCGAATTTGCCTCCAAACCCGAGAACAACACCAAACACATTCTTTCCTTCCAAATTCATGAATTATACTAATAATCCACACATCAACAAGGCAATTCTCATAAATACAAAAATCACATAAAATGTGTATAAATTTCCAAATCATCCCATAACGATCATAACATTGTTTTGGATCATTAAACTTACATTTTTCCTTTTAAAATCCATAACGACGATAACGAAAACACTAACGACAATTCGTTCATTCTCAACTACACAAAGGAGGGCCATTCGGCCAACACCATAACTACACACAAAGATGATTTTCATTCTTTTCTTCACTCCACAACATTCAAAACATGCTAATTAACATTAATTCATGGCTTTCACCACAACATACACACACGGCCAAAACACCACTTACACGGCCCAACTTCAACACATCTTCTAACATGAATTTCTTCCTTTTTAGCATACTACAACACATATAAACCATTCACAACACATAAAACAAGATTAGAACTCACCTTTCTTCTTCAACTTCTCACTTGCCCAAAGTTGGTAGATAGCGAAAACGAGCAAACTATTTTCCGAAACAACGACTCCACGTTACTTAGCACCCTTGAATTAGTAAGTTTGCTTGAAGAATTTATTTTTTTGATGGCTAAAATTTGATCTTGGTTTTCATGGTCATGGCCGAATACTATGGCCTTTTTCTCCTCTCCAAGCTTTCTTGATTTTTCTTGAAATTTCTAAGAGATAAAGTGATGAAAATGATCCCTTGTCATCTTTTTATTTACCCATACTAGCCAACCATGTGGCCATGGCCCACACTCCATGTGGCCGGCCACATGGCCCTTTATTTATATTTTTTGAATTTTCAAACTTTCCTAAAATAGCACACTTACTAAAAATGGAAAATCCCTCCAAGTGTTTCCTTAACATTTTCAAGACATTAAAATCATACACAATTTAAGCATTTAAAACAAACGAAAGTCTCTCGGGATAGCCTTGTCCCTAACTTCTCATGATTCACTCAAGTTGTCCCGTTACTCAAAATACGGGATATAACAATATCAGCTACAATAGCGGGCACATATCTGGCCAATGAATCAAACTCGAGACTATAGTCCCGAACACTCCTGCCCCTCTGTCTCAACTGTAGAAATCTGTCAACCCTAACTCGCCGCATCTCTGGAGGCAGAAAGTGGCCAAGAAAGGCCTCTGTAAACTCATCCCACACGGCTGGAGGAGCACCCTCGCCCCTAGACAACTCCCGAGATTCATACCAATTGTGCAGCTACATCCCGCAACCGGAGATGCATGAACCCAACTCGACGGACTACGTCTCGAAGCCTTAATGAGCCGCAACGTACGCCGCACCCGTCTAATAAACTCACGGGATCCTCGTCGGAAGCCGTCCCGGAAAACTCTGGTGGATTACAAGTCAAGAAATCACGGGCCCTCAAACTATCATGTCTGCCCGCATGATCACCTCCTAATCCGTGCCTGTGAACCTGCCCCGCCACCAATCTGGTCAACAACTGGACCGCATCTCGCATGGCCCTATCCTCCGCCCCTGGCTGAGGAGCTGGAGGCTCGGGACGGAATCTCGAGCCGGGGGTGGAGCCTCCCCGATCGCAGCGGGCCGCCGCCATGCTCCTCTAATGGCGACGGTGGCATAGCCGCCGACGAGCACAATCTCGGGCTCCGCCGCCGGGCGGGCCCAGTAACTCTCCGAGCCCTCGGCCGGTCTCTCCAACCGTCGCTAACTTGCCCGCGGGCACTGCCGCCTTTCTCGAGGCATCGCTGAAAACATAACAATTCGTAGGAAGGAGTCATCCCGATAATACGGCTCTATCGTACGATCTAGATCGAAGGAAGGATAACATCCTAAATGTCCGTAACTTCTCGTTTATAGATGTGGTGCACAACACACCGATAAACAAGACTCTACTAAACACGGTCTGTAGACACTCCGAGGACGAACCGCTCTGATACCACTTTTGTCACGACCCAACCTCGTAGGCCGTGACTAGTGCCCGAGTTGGGCGCCCATACACTCATTAATCAGAATCGGCATACAAATAACTTATACGTATACAAAGATCAGACGTCGTCTCCAAAGTGTCGCATATACAAATATATATCACAGAAGCCAGCAAGGCTATCATAAAGCATAACGTCCCAAAATATATACAAACGCAAGCCGACAAGGCTGCCACGGCGAATGGAACCGCCCAAACACAAATCATACGAACACAACTGAACAGTAATAGGCACAACCCACATATATGTCTACAGACCTCTAAGAGTAGCAACATAATCATATGACGGGACAGGGCCCCGCCGTACCCCTGAATAAATATATACATATGCAACGGAAGAGTCTGTACCAAAATATAGGCTCCGAAACAAAGGAGCGCTCCAAGACAGCAGAATAGATATCCTAGGCTGGCGGATTACCAAAGTGAGCGTCTGTACCTGCGGGCATGAAACGCAGCCCCCGAAGAGAAGGGGGTCAGTACGGAATATGTACTGAGTATGCAAAGCTTGAAATACAGTAAACAGAATCATAATCGGAACAAGAAGTACAGAAAATAAATGTAATATTCAGAGTACCAAAATATTTACAGTTTGAAACACAAATCATGCATGGGGCTCAGGGAACATGGTCGCCACCCCGTCATTTGGCGCCACAGCACATCATACTCCAGAAGATTTCATATCTCCGTAACCCGGCATATGTCCATAACACATCATAACGCCATAACACATCATAACACCAAAATTTATACAGAACCCGGCCCTCTGGCGAGGAGCTCGGTGAACCGTAACACATCATACTCCGAAATATAACATAGTGCGCACGACGACATAACCGGCCCGGGACACGGCGAAAGGTGTAACAACCATATGCACGAGCAGAGTCGTGAGTAACCATATGCATAAAAATCATCATACAAGACTCGATAGATAAATAAATAGTCAACGCTCGGGGGTTAAGATGATAGTCATGTAAGTTCTTTCAAAAAGTCGTTAGAACTATACAAAGGAAAGTCTCGGGGACCACGGACGAGTATCAAACCAATCCGAGCCCGCCTATGAAAGTTAGAGACATTATACGCTATAGAAGCCTCTACGAACGTATCGAAGCGATCCGAGCCCGTCTATGAAAGTTAGGGACCTTATTTAACATAGAATCCTTTAAGAACAAAAACTCTTTATGCAACATTTGAAATCCAATCATACAAAAGGCATAAGGACCATAGTCCGACTATATTAAGATTGCCAACATTAAGAAGTGAATAAGAATCGTAGACGTGCTCGGATCGTAAGAATAGAGTTACCCTGAGGCTCGTATCACAGCCTACTTACAACTAAGACATGCCAAAAGAAAGAAAGGGTAAGCTTTATATACCTCGTCTGCTGCCTAAGCTAGTCCAAACTTAAGCCTCGGGCTTCTCAAGATTTGCAATAACGTCATTAAATACTAACATTAGCTATAGGCACTTAGGATTTCAATCCCAAACTAGCACTTTATCTATAGAAATTTGGGCAGCATTTCCCCTATAAATTCTGTTACACCTTGGAAAATTTCGCGTTATCAAGACTGTGGACGGCTTAGTATGAGCTCAGGGGAGAGCAGAGTTACACAAGTATTATGAATGAAGATTATGTTATCGGAGCATAAGAACATATATATGACATTTGGAGATTGTATGGGGTAAATCGGTTAACATGATCACTCGATGATAGCCCTCGAAACCATGAGTTAGGGTGGGGCCCACATGTCGGGATTTTATAAAGGATATATTATAAGTGATACAAGTAGTACATGGAAAGTTGAGCAAGTCCTAAGAAGGATCCATAAGCCAAATATGGACATAAGCCCTCCAAAAGGACGATTTAAGGAAACGTTTTCGGATGAGTTGACATGGAGGGGCAAAAACGTCATTATAAGTTTGGAATCTGGAAAAACACAAAGAATAAAAGTTGTAGATAATTGAAAGATATTTCCAACCATAGGTCGTGGGCCCTCACACAATGTCGGAATCAAGAGTTATGGCCATTTTAAGAGCAAGACCCCAAGCTGCCAAAGGGTTCTGCGGGCCCCACATGAACAAGTCGGTGGAACCGACCTAGGGGGGATATAAATACCCCATCAGCCCCTTTTTTTCAGCAAATTAACATTCCAAAAAGTCCTAGAAGCCTCTCAAAACATCTCCCAAATATTATGGTCCGATAAATCAAGAATTTGATAAGATTACGCCAAACTAGTCCGTGAAAGGTAATTGTTCTTGCTTCTACTTAAGTTTGGCGTTGGAGAAGGTTGATGTGGCTGAGTTTTTTTCAAGTAGAAGGTATTTTATTTATCCCATCTTTTATATTGAGTTTATTTGAAGGTCTAGCAAGCCTTAAAAATGAAACTAGTTATGGAGAAAAGGTCATAGAGCGTTGTGTTGTAGTTGTTGTGTTCATGGGCGGTTTGAACATGTTGTGGCCGTGTGGATGGACTGATTTATGCGTATAAAAATGGTATCTAACATTGTTGGTGTGTTGATGAGATTATACTCCTTGATTGGGATGGAAGAAAGTGTATGTTGTTGTTGTATGTTGAAAAACATCGTGTGGGATGTTTATGGAATAATTTGATATGGGAAATGATGTTATTAATGTTGGTATTATTATTGTGCTTGTTGGTTGTTGAATTGAGAATTCGGGCTAGGCATATAAACGGGAGATGTTTCGCCGATTTTCGGCAGTATAGAATAGTATGATTTGAAACTTGGAACAAGGGTGCGATAAAGAGGCTAATGTTAATGTAAATCCTCTTAAATGTAGACTTGCAAGCTCGGACGAATAAGCGTAGCTAATAAGAGGTGGAACAGGTATGTAAAGCTTACCCTTTCTTTCTTTTGGCATGTCTTAGATGTAAGTAAGATATGATATGATACGAGCCTCGGGGTAACTCTATTCTTAGGATCCGAGCCTAGCTACGATTCTTATTCACTCCTCGATGTTAGCATTTCTTAATATGGTCGAACTTTGGTTTTTATGTCTTTTGCATGATTGGATTTCAAATGTTGCATAAAGAGTTTTCGTTCTTAAAGGATTCTGTGTCAAATAAGGTCCCTAACTTCCATAAAAGGGCTCGGATCGCTCTGATATGTTCGTAAAGGATGCTATAACGTATAAGGCCCGTAACTTTCATAGGCGGGCTCGGATTGATTTGATACATGACTATGATCCCTACGATCCTTTGATATGCTTATGATGTTTGATATGTTTCGGAGTGGCGTCCGAAAGATATTTGAGGTAACTATTGTCCCGACTTTCAAATGACAGTTCGTTTAGATCACTTCATTGAGTCTTTGAAAATGTTTTAATTGCATTTGGTTTCTCACTACTCTGCTCGTGCCAAGCTCAATATGTCTTTCACCGAGTCCCGGGCCAGGTATGTATTCGTGCACAATTTCACTGCATTGTTCACCGAGTCCCTCACTAGAGGGCCGGGTACGGTATATATATATATATGATGATATGATGACATGATGATATGATGATATGGGGATGGCGGCCAGGATGGCATATGATGATTCTATTCACCAAGTCCCTCACTTGAGGGCCGGGTACGGTGTATATATATATATATATATGCATGCATACATGATGATGATATGATTTTACTTACCGAGTCCCTCACTAGAGGGCCGGGACACGCTATATGTACATGTATATGATGATTTTACTTACCGAGTCCCTCACTAGAGGGCCGGGACACGCTATATGTTTATACGATGATTATATGACATTGACATGCATGGTATATGTTTTCAAAGACAAGTCTTATGATTTTCCATACGTTTTACTTCAGTATGATCCCGCTTGCTGTATTTCATGCTTTACATGCTCAGTACATATTTCGTACTGACCCCCTTTCTTCGGGGGGCTGCGTTTCATGCCACGCAGGTATACAGATGAGTAGAGGACATTGCTAGAAGAGGTTCCAGCTGGATTGGCGAGCTCCATTTCCTTCCGGAGTGCTGCCGAGTCAGAGTATTTATGTTATGGTATCTTGGTTTATGTTAGAGACTTTGCGGACAGAGTCATGTGTATAATAAGTCAGTCTTGTAAGCGGCTCTGTAAGCCGTGGTATCTTTATGCATTGCGTTACAGATTTCATAAGTTTACAGATTTTACTTGATTTGAGAAAGACGAAAAGTATGTTGTTCTTTGAAAAACGTTCATTATGCATTCATGTCATGATTAAGGGCCCAGTATGATTATGAGTATCACGAGAGTCAGCGGGTTCGCTCAGCCCTAAGTAAGGGCCGGGTGCCCATCATGCCCTATCGGAAATTTGGGTGTGACAAATTCAACAACCCCGAGAATTCAACTCGGCCAAATCATCAACAACAATACCGACAACCATACTAACAACATCAACAATCAATTCAAAACGCATTCTAACGTTAGTAACTCTTTTCTACATAATTCGACAACATTCCATTTACAACATTCCATTTACATTCCATTCAACTACATACGTTCAAGCCAACATCAACGCTCACATGTTCAAGTTCTAATCCGAAACCATTCAAACAAGATTCAAGAACACTTCAAACAATTCGCACAATATTCAAAACAACCCAACCAAAATACCACTTCACCCAAAACCTCCCCAAACCCGAGAACAACAACAACAACACATTCCTCTCTCCCAAATTCATGAATTACACCAACAATCCACACGTTAACAATGTCATTCTCATAAATATAAAAACTTCATTCAAATCACATTAGCTCTAAAACAGCCCGCAACGATTACAACTTCAACTTGAATCGTTAAACTTTCATTATTATCATAGAATCCACAACAACAACAACCAAAATACTAAATAAAATTAGTTCATCACTCCTACACCATACAACACCTACATGGCTCAACATCAACATAAAAGATTTCATGAATTTCATTCATTTCTACACTCTACAACATACACAAACCATCCATGACATATGAAAAAGAAGATTAAACCTTACCTTCTCCACTTAACTCCACAACTTGGCTAGGGTTGGTGCTTTGCAAAAACGAATGGTTTGATTGTTCCAACAACTATCTCACGTTAACAAGGACCTTCCAATAGGTTGAATTGCTAGAAGAAAATATTTTTTTGATCAAGATTTTTGGACCTCAATTTTTGCTTGCTATGGCCGAATATGGCTTCTTCTTTTTTCTCCAAGGTTCTCTAAGCTTCTAAGGTTTGGGAAGATGATGACTGAGATTAATTTGTCATCTTTCATATACATATATTATGCATCCATGTGGACCATGGCCCACACCCACCTTGCACGGCCACTTGGCCCTTTTGTTCATGAAATATTAATTTTCTTTAATTCACTTTTAACCCCAAATTTTCCTTAATATCCCATACCAATAAAACCATAAGCAACTTATGCCTTAAAACAAAATCGAAGGTTAAAAGTCTCCACCTCGTATCCCGAAATAGTCTTGTCCTTAACTTATCATGGTTAGCTCGGATTGTCCCAATGTACAAAATACGGGATATAACAATAACACCATGATATACATATATATATACTGTACCCGGCCCGCTAGTGCGGGACTCGGAGAAAGATGCGAAAACAATGCACAAACGTAATAGTGAATAGCCATATGCATATAAAATCATCTTTTAAGACTCGATAGGTAAGTAAGTAATCAACGCTCGAGTATTAAAACGATAGCCAGATTAAGTTCTTTCTAAATGTCACTATAAGCTATATTAAGGGAAGACTCGGGGATCCTAGACATGTATCAAACCAGTCCGAGCCCGCCTATGAAAGTTACGGACATTATTCATTATAGAACCCTCTACGAACGTATCAAAGCAATCCGAGGCCGCCTATGAAAGTTACGGACATTATTCATTATAGAATCCTTTAGGAATAGGATCTCTCTATGCATCATGTACTATCCAATCATACAAAAGACTCGAGGGCAATAACTCGACTATATTAAGAATGCTAATATCAAGAAATGAATAAGAGTCGTAAACATGCTCGGAACTTATGAATAGAGTGTTATATCCCGTATTTTGTACATTGGGACAATCCGAGCTAACCATGATAAGTTAAGGACAAGACTATTCCGGGATGCGAGGTAGAGACTTTTGACCTTTGATTTTGTTTTAAGGCATAAGTTGCTTATGATTTTATTGGTATGGAATATTAAGGAAAATTTGGGGTTAAAAGTTAATTTTGAAAAGTTGACAATTCATGAAATAAAAGGCCATGTGGCCGTGTGAATTAGTGTGGGTTCCCACCCATGGCTTGGTTAATTTTAATTGATCCAAGCCATGTGTGGGGCATGGGACACATGGATAAGTTATATAAGTGTATTGACTTATTAGACATATACATCATCCTTTCAACACTTAGAAATTTGGAGAACCTTGGAGAACAACAAGAGGAGCCATTCGGCCATAGCAAGAAAAATTGAGGTCCAAAAATAGTGATCAAAAAAATATTTTCTTCTAGCAATTCAACCAATTGGAAGGTCCTTGTTAACGTGGAGTAGTTGTTGGAGTCAACAAACCATTCGTTTCTACCATTTACAACCTTAGCCAAGTTGTGAAGTTAAGTGGAAAAGGTAAGGTTTAATCTTCTTTTTATATGTTATGGATGGTTTGTGAATGTTGTAGAGTTTAGAAATGGATGAAAATCATGAAACCATGTATGTTGGGGTTGAGCCGTGTAGGTGTGGTATGGTGTAGGAGTGATGAACTAATTTTATTTAGTATTTTGGTTGTTGTTGTTATGGATTCTATGATGAAAATGAAAGTTTAATGATTCAAGTTGAAGTTGTAATTGTTGTGGGCTGTTTTAGAAGCCAACATGATTTGAATGTAGTTTCTATATTTATGAGAATAATATTGTTAACGTGTGGATTGTTGGTGCAATTCATGAATTTGGGAGAGAGGAATGTGTTGTTGTTGTTGTTCTCGGGTTTGGGGAGGTTTTGGGTGAAATGGCATTTTGGTTGGATTGTTTTGAATATTGTGCGGATTGTTTGAAGTGTTCTTGAATCTTGTTTGAATGGTTTCGGATTAGAACTTGAACGTGTGAGCGTTGATGTTGGCTTGAATGTATGTACTTGAATTGAATGTAAATGAATTGTTGCCAAAGTATGTAGAAAAGAGTTACTAACGTTAGAATGTGTTTTGAATTGATTGTTGATGTTGTTGGTACGATTGTTGGTATTGTTGTTGAAGATTTGGCCGAGTTGAATTCTCGGGGTTGTTGAATTTATAGGGGAAATGCTGCCCAAATTTCTGTAGATTAAGTGCTAGTTTGGGATTGAAATCCTAAGTGCCTATAGCTAATGTTAGTATTTAATGACGTTATTGTAGATCTTGGGAAGCCCGAGGCTTAAGTTTGGACTAGCTTAGGAAGCAGACGAGGTATGTAAAGCTTAACCTTTCTTTCTTTTGGCATGTCCTAGATGTAAGTATGATACGATACGAGCCTTGGGGTAACTCTACTCTTAGGATCCGAGCATGTCTACGATTCTTATTCACTTCTTGATATTCGCATTCTTAATGTAGTCGAGCTATTGCCCTCGAGTTTTTCGTATGTCTGGATAATGAATGTTGCATAAAGAGTTTTATTCCTAAAGTGTTCTATAACGTGTAATGTCCCTAACTTTCATATATGGTCTCGGATTGCTATGATGTGTTCGTATAGGATTCTATAATGAATAATGCCCGTAACTTTCATAGGCAGGCTCGGATTGTCTTGATACATGGTTATGATCCCTGAGACGTTATGTGACATATTTCGTAATGATATTTCAAGAATCCCGAGTGTGACTATTATTCGGATACTCGAGCGCCGATTTTTCTACTTATCTATCGAGTCTAAAATGATGATTTATGTGCATATGGTTTCTCACTACTCTGCTCGTGCGAGCTGTTATTACTTCTTTCATTGAGTCCCGGGCCAGGACACGTATTCGTGCACATTCCATTGCATTATTCACCGAGTGTCTCACTAGAGGGCCGGGACACGTTATATGTATATATATGATGATATGATGATATGATAATACGGGGATGGCGGCCAGGATGGCATATGATGATTCCTTTTACCGAGTCCCTCACTAGAGGGCCGGGACACGTCATGCATCTGCATTCACCGAGTCCCTCACTAGAGGGCCGGGACACGTTATATATATATATATATGCATATGTACAGTATGATTATCTAATTATGTTTCTAAGTCCCATAATAAATTGGATATGATATTGACACGCATGGTTTATGTTTCAAAGGCAAGCCTTACGGTTTTTTGGTTATTGTACTACTTTTCTATACTCCTGACCTCAGTATGATCCTGTTTACTGTATTTCATGCTTTATATGCTCAGTACCTATTCCGTACTGACCCCCTTTCTTCGGGGGCTGCGTTTCATGCCCGCAGGTACAGACGATCGTTTTGGTGATCCGCCAGTTTAGGACATCCATTCTACTGTCTTGGAGCGCTCCCTTGTCCGGAGCCCATATTTTGGTACAGATTCCTTTGTTGTATATATGTATATGTTTATTCAGGGGTATAGCGGGGCCCTGTCCCGTCATATGATTTTGTTGTTACTCTTAGAGGTCTGTGGACATATATGTGGGTTGTGTCTATTACTGTTCAGTTGTGTTCGTATGATTTGTGTTCTGGGCGGTCCCATTCGCCTTGGCAGCCTTGTCAGCTGCATGTAGATATGTTTTGACATGTGGTGTATATTATGATAGCCTTGCCGGCATATGTGCGAAATGTATATATATGCGACGCTTTGCCTTTCTGTGTGTATAAGTCCTTATTATGCTCGCTGTGTACTGATTATAGTTAGCAGGTGTGTACGAGTGCCCAGCTCGGGCACTAGTCACGGCCTACGGGGTTGGGTCGTGACAAAAGTGATATCGGAGCGGTTCATCCTCGGAATGTCTCGCGGCACCGGTGTCTAGTAGAGTCTTTTTTATCGGTGTGTTGTGCACCACATCTATAAACAGGAAGCTACAGGACATTTAGGATGTTATCTTTCCTTCTGATCCTAGATCGTGCGATAGAGCTGTATTATCAGGATAATTCCTTCCTAACGAATTGTTATGTTTACAGCGATGCCTCCGAGAAAGGCGACAGCTGCCCAGAAGGGCAAGTCAGCAGCAGCTGGAGAGACTAGTCAGGCCCGGAGAGTTACTAGGGCCCGTGCTCAGCCTGTGCCTGAGGTTATGCTCCCGTCAGCCAGCTCTGCTACACCGCCACTATTAGAGGAGCTTGGAGCGTGCGCCTGCAGGTCGGGGCGCGGCCGGCACCGCTAGCTCCCGAGGTTCCGGTGCCGAGCCTCCGGCTCCTCGCCCGGGGGCGGAGGATAGGGCTATGAGAGATGCGGTTCGCCATCGACCGTACTAGTGGCGGCGGACTCGCGAGCACGGGTTAGAAGGTGATCGAGCGGACGGACATGACGGTCGGAGAGGGCCGTGATTTCCTGACTTGTAATCCCCCAGTTCTACGGGTCAAAGCCCGAGGAGGATCCCCAGGAGTTTATTAGACAGATGCAGCGTACGTTGCGGCTAATTAAGGCTTCTGAGACTGAGTCTGTCGAGTTGGCTTCATATCGATTGCGGGATGTAGCGGCTAATTGGTATGAGTCCTGGGAGTTATCTAGGGGCGAGGGTTCTCCTCCAGCGGTGTGGGACGAGTTTACAGAGGCCTTTCCTGGCCACTTTCTACCTCCGGAGATGAGGCGAGCCAGAGTTGATAGGTTCCTACGTCTGAGGCAGAATGGCAGGAGTGTTCGAGATTATAACCTTGAGTTTGATTCGTTGGCTAGATATGCACCCACTATTGTAGCTGATATGACCGATAGGATGTATCGGTATGT
>NC_081349.1:65700343-65784240 GCF_029784015.1 Lycium ferocissimum
TTTTATTCGAAAGTTCAATACAATAATTCAATTATGCAATCTTCAATCTTTTTATTGTTTTCTTACTGCTACGAGTAGCTAAACACCTTTACTAAGGTTGTGAACCTGATGGTGTGTTGTGATTGGAGATCGTAAAAGATATACGCATAATGGATTGTTTATGGTTTATTTGTTCTTCGTTTTCATCATATAGTTAGTGGTTGCAAACATTAGCTAAGGCCTTAAACTTCAGCTTTTATTTGGAAAATAGCTGGTTAGGTAAGAACAAATAACAAGAACTCGTGGCTTTAAACCTTGTTTAATAAATTCACTTAGGAATAAGAGGAATTTACTTGGCATAATTAGCCATTCTTCATGCATACTTTCTTATCTTTGGGAAAAGCATAGAAATAAATAATCTTTCTCATCGGGAAATAGTTCAAGTTCACTACATAAGTGCATCCATACAAATGTTCTCCATTAGAAGTATATCAAGATTGATACCCATGATCATACACTTTATCTGACGGGGACACAACCTTGGTTCTTTTTACCCATATATTTACAACTTTAAATTTCCAGTCACTTCATATTAGTCCACAAACCAAATCAACTATAAAACCTTTTTCTGGAATACACTAGGACCGCCAGATTAGTGCAATACTTGTTTAGTAAACTTTTCACACCATATTCTCTGTGGGATTCGACCCCAACCTTTTTGGGTTACTATATTTGACAACGTCCGCGTTATACCATTAATAGGTGTAATTTGAGCGTATCAGTAACCAACGGGTTTTCAATAATACAAGGATTTATAAGTATAACATGTATACAAATTGCAAAATATAAATAAAGAGAGGGAGAAAGAGGGAAGGTGGAGAAAGGTTAGATAAACTAATCCTATCTCCTCGCCTTCTTGGACCTTTTAGTTGCAATTCCGCTCTTTGCTAATTCCTCGTCCAAAGCTCTGCATATCCAAGTCTTTACTTCATATTCCCTGAACCCGCTTTTCTTTATATCTCGCAAGATGAAAAGAAAATAATTAGTCAAACAATATGCCACCCTATGCTGTGGCGTCTATAAACATAACAATAATATTCTTCGAACTCGTATAAAAACTTTGATAGTTTTGATAACGGGGGCTCAGATTCGTGTTTTTGTATGTTGGCAAAAATAAATCCGGAACATGTCGTGGTTGCAAACAAGCGACTCGTCAGTCATTCTAGTTGCCTTACCAAACGCATGTTGGTTTCTACCTTGTGATTTTATTATGAGTGTCATCATTGCCTTTAACCGAAATGCCTTAATCGAGGGACAACGTTTCTGGAAAGGGCATTGTCACGACCCAAGCAGCCGTGAGTGGAACCCACATAAATCCCCTAGTGGGCGAACCATCCCCTTAACTAATTATCCAACCGATTACCAATTAATTAACAACTTTTAGACAAGTTGAGGATATAACAAATATAATAATCACCCAAACGTATAGTCATGCCATAAATAAATAACTATTGAGAAAGTCTAACTATTACAATCCCAAAATCCGAAAGTCATCGCACAAGAATTCTAAAACATAAACTGTCTAAGGAAATAGCAACTGTCTGAAATAACATAAGTAATGTCTGGAATGAAAATAGACATCAATGAGAGAAGATCTTCAGGCGGCCTAGCATGGATAGGAGCTCACCCTCAAATCTGTCGAAACTGGCCTCACGCTAAATATGAGGTCTGGTAGATGTCGCTGGATCACAATCTGCACTTAAAAAAATGCAGCAAGGCAGTATCAGTACAAACACTATGTACCGATAGATATCATAGGCCGACTAAGATTGGTATCATGCATAAAATCATAAAATCAATAGAATAGACAGTTAGGCACAACAGCACATAACCCTATGAAATCATCAACAAGAATCATCCAACACCAAAATAAGATAAACCCATACAAATAGCAATCAATAACAGTAATTCAACCTATATCATCACAAAAACAACCGTAACTCATGAATTATCTCAACACTGTCACATATCTGTACACACATGCTAAATGGTATTGTTTGCCCAAATAGCCATGACCTACAGGGGACCCGTGGTGTCCATGTACCACTCGCTTCGGAACTGACCTCAGATCACGAGCCCATAACTAGGCCACATCCTCACCCCCTGTCAAATGTGCCTTTTCATATTTATATGTTCTTTCTCATCTGAATGTATTTCCGTTCCAAAAATCAATAAGGAATGTGAACAGTCAATAAATCAATATCAATGAACATAAGTCCCCATGTCACAAGTCATGTCAAGACTCAAGAATCAATTCATCAATAGCATGAATTACTCCAAGTCAACAAGAAGAGTATTCATTAACTTCTTCTTTATCGTATCATAATAGTTCATCACATAATTAATTAATCGATATCAAACTTAGGAATTTCCAACCACACTTTATGTCCGAAGCCCTAATCATGCTTCTCCTATCAATTTCATAACAATACAATCAACTAATCAAAGTCTAACTCAAGTAGACTGTAACCTACCTCAACGCCGAACTGGAACAATGCAAGCTATTCCACGTGAGCCTTTCCTTTTCGCAATGCCTCGGAACGTTCAAAGTCTAGAAATATAGCGCTACATGAGTATTTGAATCGTCTACTCAAACAATGCAACAATTAGAAAAGGGAAACGTACTTATTTCTACTCTTTCCAATTGGTTGAACTATCGCTTACGGTAAACTCATCATCACCTCCCTCCCAATGATCATACTATTCTAATTCACGGGTTTCTAGTCAATTCAACCCTTTTACAGGCAGTTTTTATGCTAAAGTTACCGTCTTTATGAAAACCTACCTCTCAATACATCATTCTCATCCATTAGAACATGAATTCCCACCCTCGGAAAGGATAATCTGTACCTTTAGATGAATAAACAACAATAAAATAAGTAACCCTTTCATTATTTAAGGGTTTCTTAAATTCTAGGGCTTTAGTCCTTTCATTCACCATTAGAGAACCTTTAACTAATCATGGAACTTAATATGATGATGGAATGAACAAAGTAAAGGGAACTTTTTAAGAGTATTTTTGCTTCAGCCTTAGATAATCACCACAAGTGTTCTTGGGAACTATTTTGGAGTTATGTGAGGAATGAGTTCGGAAATAAGAATATAAAATACTGATTCTCCCTCCAGCGGTCGACTTCTCACTGCAGCGTTCCCGCTATAGCGGGAAATGTCCTGCTATGGAGGACCTCATTAACCTTTCTCACTCCCGCGGTGGCGACCCTCTACCTGCTACGACCGCTGCAGCGGTCCTTTTTGTCTAATAGCTCAAGTTTTTCCACCAGTTTTTCACCCAAAAATCCCAACACCAATTCGAGGTCCTACAAACGCAAGCCAAACATGCACATATAACTAAAAACACGCTGCAGGCTCGAAATTCCCAACGGAGGTCTAATTTACTAAGTCACCCCCATAATGACCTAGCGGGTCGTTACATTAGATAACAATTAAACACCCGTTTGTCCCCGAGTGGACAAGGAGGATAAACATGGGAAAAAGTGCATGACTTAGTGAAAAACTGGGGATAGTTATTGCGCATATCGGATTCGGTCTCCCTAGTAGCTTCCTCAACGGGACGGTTCTTCCACTGAATCTTCACTGATGCTATTTCTTTCGACCTCAGCTTACGAACCTCTCTATTTAGAATCGCAATAGGATCTTTCTCATAAGACAGATTGTCATCCAACATGACAGAATCCCAACGAATGATAAATGAACCATTACCATGAACAAAGAGACATGGAACACTGGATGAACACCTGACAAACCTGGGGGCAAAGCCAACTCATAGGCTACATCCCCCACATGATTGAGAATCTCAAACGGACCAATGAATCTGGGACTAAGCTTACCCTTCTTCCCAAACCTCAGCACACCCTTCATGGGTGAGACCTTCAACAAGACTTGTTCTTCAACCATGAATTCAAGATCTCGGACCTTTCGATCCGCATACTCCTTCTTTCTACTCTGGGCTGCCAAGAGCTTTTCCTGAATCACCTTAACCTTATCTAATGACTCTCTCAAAAGATCAGTGCCGTATGGCCTTAACTCAAATGCATCAAACCACCCGGTAGGAGACCTACATCTCCTCCCATAAAGAGCCTCAAATGGGGCCATATCAATGCTCGAGTGTTAACTATTGTTATGCGCAAGTTCTGCCAATGGTAAGAACTAATCCCAATGGCCACCGAAGTCAATCACACAAGCTCAGAGCATATCCTCTAAGACCTGAATAGTTCGCTCAGACTGGCCATCTGTCTGAGGGTGGAAAGCTATACTAAGGTCCAATTTAGTACCCAATTCGGAATGCAAGGTCTTCCAAAACTGGTATGTGAACGTCGTGCCTCTATCAGATATGATGGAAATAGGAACTCCATGCAGATGAACAATCTCTTGGACATAAATCTGGGTCAACTTCTGAGCAGTATGGGTAATCTGAACAAGTATGAAATTGGCAGACTTGGTCAATCTATCAACAATGACCCAAATCGAATCAAACTTGCCCAAGGTCTTCGGAAGACCAACCAAAAAATCCATCGCTATCCTCTCCCACTTCTACTCTGGAATAGGCATCCTCTGAAGCGCACCCCCTGGTCTTTGGTGCTCGTACTTTACCTGCTGGAAATTCAAACACTATGCAACGAATTCAACAATATCACGCTTCATCCTAGCCCACCAATAGTGCTGCCTCAAGTCACGGTACATCTTGGTAGTACCAGGATGAATGAAATTTTGGGAACTGTGAGCCTCCACTCAAATTTTCTTAATCAAATCATTAATACGGGGAAAACAAACACACCCTTTTATTCTCAAGACACCCTCATCATCAATCACGGCCTCCTTGGCCTCACCATGCAAGAGTTTATCGCGAATCTTACTCAAACTCGCATCCTTAAATTGTCTGGCTTTAATCTACTCCAGAAACGATGATCTCACCTCAACACTAGCCAACACTCTGCTCGAATCAGACACATCAAGCCTCATGAAACTTTTAGCCAAAGTCTAAACGTCTGTCACGACCCAAACTGGAGGGCCGCGACCGACACCCAAGATCCTACTAGGCTAACTGCCATACTACTATTCCATCCAGGAGTCACAATTTTTTGTGAACCTTTAATCTACGAAATGACGCTTCCGTCGTCAGTAAAAAAAAACTTTTGAATAAAACTCTTTCGCCAAATCAGGGACTTCTCCTTTATCGTTAATTCAAAGAAAACCTTTAGTCACTATAAAATCTCTAAAAATAAAGCATAAAAACACATCGACCTATATGGTCTCTTTACACAACTGTCGACATCTCGACGCACTATCCACGGGACATGACGTCTCGCAAAAGTCTCTAACATACACGAGATACCATAACATAAGTACTATGACTCAAAGAACACTCCGAACCGAGATGGAGCTCACCAATCCGGCGGATAGCCCGGGAACATCCTATAGCCAATGTCTTCTACTCATCTGTATACACCTGCATGGCATGAAACGCAGCCCCCGAAGAAATGGGGTCAGTACGAATAGTGTACTGAGTATGTAAGGCATGAAATCAACATGTACATAAAATCCTGGAAGATATTTGAGACATGTCAATGAATGGGCAAAATAAATGAATCAGTATGGCTATATCAAAGAAACACATATATCTATAGAAATGCCACAACATAATCCACATCGTCACTTCGAAAACATCACCACATAGGCTACAACGTCACACCCGTCAACTGCGCCTCTTATAGATAAACATCACATCATAGGCCACAACGTCACCCCCTGTCAACTGTGCCTTATATATATACATCACAACAAAGGCCACAGCGTCACCCCCTGTCAACTGTGCCACATATACATATATATATGTATACACACACACACACATCATAACAAAGGCCACAGCGTCACCCCCTGTCAACTGTGCCACATATATATACATATATAATATATCACACAAGATTCACCCCCCGTCAACGTGCCTTATATATATATATAATCACTCTTGTCGGTGCCTTATATATATATACATCACAACAAAGGCCACACGTCCCCCGTCAACCGTGCCTTATATATATAGCACATCACAACAAAGGCCACAACGTCACTCCCCGTCAATCGTGCCTATATATATATACATCACAACAAAGGCCACGCGCGTCACCCCTTGTCATCGTGCCTTATATATATATATATACATAAAGAATGAGAATGAGTGCAGTGCATAAGCAAAATGAAATAATAGAACTCAGTAATGTCACAAAATAGCTATATACATATATTATACTCATAGCATGCATGGGAGTTCAAATAAAAGCTACTACTTTAGCGGAGTGACGTAAGGTCGGTAACCTCCAATTATATTATGGAATAATCATCATCGCCCTATCTCACCTTAAAGGAACAATTATTATAAGGTGAGACCAACAACAATGAATAAAATCGAGAAAATTATGAAATAAGTTCAATAATATCATAAAAGCATTGATCTCATAACTTGAGACTTTTAACCATAAAATCATCATCATCATAATCATCGTAGAAAATATTCTCATCTTTGACATCATCATTATCATCGTAAAAACATGTTCATCGCTGTTATCATAAGAGCTCACAGAATCATAAATCTCTGGTTTAGAAAATACGGGCATTTTGGAAAACATTTATGGATTATCGGAAAGGAATCATGCCTTGGAGTCATAAACTTCTATCTTTTGAAAACAAAGAAGTTATGGAAGCATTTATAAAATCGTACCATAGGGATCATGCCTTTGAAAGAAAGGGACGAGCCTTAACATACCTGATTGATCTCCTACGAATTAACGCTTATTCTCCCGAACTTGCAAATCTACACTTAAGAGAAATTATACTACCGTTAGACTTATCGTCATATGCCTATCTCAAGTCCTTAAACCAAACTCCTTTAGAATCGTACAAAAATCGGGCAAAGATCTCCCCGTTTATATGCCTAGCCCGAAATCACAATCCAACAACCAACAACAACAACAACAATACCAACATCAACAACAATATTATCAATACCAATATATTCCATAAAACATCCCACACGATGTTTTTCAACATACAACAACAATATACACTTCCTTTCTTCCCAATCAAGGAGCATAATCTCATCAACACACCAACAACATTAGATACCATCTCTATACATGTAAATCAGCCCAGCCACACGGCCACAACATGCTCAAAATAGTCCATAAACACAACAACTACAACACGACACTTTATGACCTTTCCTCCATCACTATTTTCACTTTTAAGACTTGCTAAACCTTCAAATCAACTCAACATAAGAGAGAGGATGAAGAAAATACCTTATAATTGAATAAATTCAGCCACACCAACTTTCTTCAAGACCAAACTTACCACAACATCAAGTAGATGCAAGAACAATCACCTTTCATGGACTTGTTTGGTGTAATCTTGTTAAATTCTTGATTTAATGAGCTATAAATATTTGGGGTTGCGTTGGGAACTTTCTAGGACTATTGAGAATCTAAAAATGCTGAAAAAATGGAGTTAATAGGGGTATTTATACCCCTCATAAGTCGGTTCCACCGACCTTCTCAAGTGGGACCCGCGGAAGCCATTTGGCAGCTTGGAGTCTTTATCTTAAAATGGCCATAACTTTTGATCCCGATATTTTTTGAGGGCCCACGACCTATGGTTGGAAAGATATTTCAATTATCTACAACTCTATTTTTTGGTGTGTTTCCAAATTCCAAACTTATAATAGTGTTTTGGCCCTTCCAATTTAAATCATCCGAAAACGTATCCTTAAATCATCTTTTTGGAGGGCTTATGCCCATATTTGGCTTAAGGGTCCTTCTTAAGATTTGCTCAACTTCCCATGTACTACTCATATCACTTTTATATGTCCTTTATAAAATCCCGATATGTGAGCCCCACCTTAACTTACGGTTACGAGGGCTATTCATCAAGTAACGTGTTAACTAATTTACTCCATACGGTCTCCAAATGTCATATATATATATATATATATATATATATATATATATATATATTATACTCAGATCATATAATCTTCATCCCTGATCCTTGTATAACTTTGCTCTCCCTTGAGCTCATACTAAGCCGCCTACAGTCTTGGTAACACAAAATTTTTCGGGGTGTAACAACCTCCCTGGCTAACGGACGCTCTAACGCAATCAAACGAGCCAAACTACCCATGCTAGATGATTTCTTGCTCAAAGCATCTGCCACAACATTTGCTTTCCCAGGATGATACAACATAGTAATATCGTAATCCTTAAGAAACTCCATCCATCTCCGTTGCCTAGAATTAAGATCCATCTGAGTAAACACATGTTGAAGACTGCGATGATCAGTAAATGCCTCGCAACGGGCACCATAGAGATAGTGCCTCCAAATCTTTATCGCAAAAACCACAGCTGCCAAATCCAAGTCATGAGTAGGATAGTTCTTCTCATGAATCTTCAGTTGTCTGGAAGCATATAAGCAATCACCTTCTTTTTCTGCATCAAAACAGCACCCAACCCAGAATGAGAAGCGTCACAATACACCACGAAGCCCTTGCCCTCAACGGGCAAAGATAAAATAGGAGCTATAGTCAATAGAGTCTTGAGCTTTTGGAAGCTCTCCTCACACGCGTCGGACTGCTGAAAAGGTACTTCTTTCTGAGTTAAACGATTGAAATACGAAGCAATAGAAGCAAACCTCTTCACGAACCGACGGTAGTAACTAGCCAACCCCACAAAGCTGTGAATCTCTATCACTGATGTAGGCCTAGCCCAATCTCTCACTACTTCACTATTTTTAGGATCAACAATAATTCCTTCCTTCGAAACCACATGTCCCAAGAAGGACATAGATATAAGCCAAATTCACACTTAGAGAACTTGGCATACAACTCCTTGTCTCTCAGCAACCCAAGAACAACTCTCAAGTGTTTTTCATGATCTTCTTTGCTCTTCAAATAAACCAGGATGTCATCAAATAACACTATCACAAAGGAGTATAAGTATGACTTAAAAAGGCCATTCATCAAATCCACAAAAGTAGCGGGGGCATTAGTAAGCACGAAAGACATAACAAGAAATTCATAATGCCCATCTCTTGTCCGGAAAGGTGTCTTAGGAATATCCTCTGGCCGAATTTTCAACTGATGATAACCCGATCTCAAGTCAATTTTTGAAAACACAGAAGCCCCCTGAAGATGATAAAAAAATCATCAATACGAGGAATGGGGTATCTATTCCGGATGGTGACTTTATTTAACTGGACATAATCAATGCACATCCGCATAGTCCCATCTTTCTTTTACACGAACAGAACAGGAGCGCCCCACTGGGAGACACTCAGACAAATGAAATCCTTACCAAAAAGATCTTAAAGTTGTTCTTTTAATTCCCTCAACTCTGTTGGGGCCATCCGATATGGCGAAATAGAAATAGGGCTTGTCCCTGGCTCTAAGTCAATGCAAAAATCAATTTCACGGTCCGGTGGCATGCCTGTCAAGCCTGGGGGAAACACCTCCGCAAACTCACGTACCACAGGAACTGAATCAAGAGATGGACCGTCAACACTGGTATCACGGATATATTCCAAATAAGCCAAGCACCCCTATCCACTAGCTTCTTTGCACGAATAAAGGAAATAATTTTCTTTGGAGAGGGACTAAGGTTACCTTTCCACTCAAGTCTAGGCACCCCGGGCATAGCTAAGGTGACTGTCTTGGCATGACAGTCTAGAATGGCATGATAAGGAGCTAATCAACTCATACCCAGGATGACATCAAAATCTATCATGTCTAGAATCACTAAATCAACCCGGGTGCCATACCCTATGTTGTGACAGTACAAGATCAAAAAACTCGATCTACAACCACAGAGTCTCCAATTGGAGTAGATACATGTATAGGGGCATCAAGCATATCACAGACCATATCAAGACCCATAGAGAAATATGTAGACACATAAAAAAATGTAGAACCCGGGTCAAATAATACAGAAGCCATCCGGTGATAGACTAAGATGTTACCTGTAATGACAACATCTGAGCCCTCAGCCTCTGCCCTACCAGGAAAGGCATAAGAATGAACCCGTTCTCCAGTAGCCTATCAACCATTTCGATCAACCTGCCCTGTCTGAGATCCACCCCTGTCGGACTGATGTCCACCTCTACCAGACTGAAACCTGGCTCTGTTAGGCTGGGTTCCACCTCTACCACTCGTGTGTGACTGCCACGCCCAGACTGAGCACGGTTACCACCATAAGATCCTCTCCCTCTACCGGATGCTGGAGCTTTGGGAGCCTGAAATTGAATACCTTAGCCACCGTGCCTAAGTCTAGGATAGATTCTCTTGAAATGCCCCATCTAACCACACTCAAAGCATCCGCGGTCCAGTGTCAAACTATCACGACCCAACTAGAGGGCCATGACGGATACTGGGGGCTAGCCTACCGAGCACCATCATTCAGACTTATCATCAAACTCAACCTGAACATACACTATTCTCAATACAAGCGTATCATGAAATGATCTTTGAATATCTCTCTAAACATAGATTGACATAAGCCCACGAGGCTACAAAATGATAAACATAGCATATACATTAAGGGTTCACAGAGCATCTACTACCCACACATATGTATCTGCGAGCCTCTAACTGGAATACTGAAATCATAAGGACGGGACAGGACCCCGCCATGCCCCAAATACATACACAAAAGAATATACCAATAAGCGAAAATTCCGGAGTAGTGGAGTGCTCCTGTATATCTGCTGAATAAGCTCCTACATATCCGGTCCGTCTCCCTGTCTACCTGCGGGCATGAACACAGCATCTATAAAAGAAAGGACGTCAGTACGAACAATGTACTGAGTATATAAGGCATGTGTAACAACATAATCAAGAAATAAGAGAGCATAAGATGAAGGAATAACCTGTAACTGATTGCCTCTTAAGGCGGATTCATGCATGCTAACTTTTATATTAAACATCATCTCATACATACATACATAAACTGCCCGACCATATAGGTATGGTGTAATCATCATTAGTCCGCGTTCGGGGTAACCATCTCATGCCGCCCACTAGTGCTGTCTGCCCGGCCAACTAGGCACGATGTAATAATCATCATAGCCGCCCACTACGCCCATCGTAGTGGTGTCTGCCTGGCCAACTAGTCACTGTCTAAAGTCACATATACATAACATAAAGCATGCATGAGAGCTCAAGTAAAAGCTGTGACTCTATCGGAGTGACGTAAGGTCGGTAACCTCCGATTATATTATGGATCAAACATCATCGATAGGTCTCACCTTGAAGGAACTAGTATTATGAGGTGAGATGGCCAGCAATGAATAACATCAAGAAAATTGTGAAACAACATCATTAAGCTCATAATAGCATCAATTCATCAGCTTTGAAATCTCTTGAAGTAAAATCATCATCATCATTATTATCATAGAACACATCTTATCTCTTTCTCATAAGAAACTCTTAAGAATCTGTAACTTTCATCTTTTGGGATGTAAGAAGGTCATGGAAATATAGAGAGGAAATCATAATATAAAAGTCATGCCTTTGAAAGAAAGGGGACTATCCTTAACATACCTTTATGTCTTTTTAATGACTAATTGTTCTCCTTCCAAGCTCATAACTCTACATTCATGAAAATTCGTGCTAAATTAGATCATTTTAAACATGCTTGAGTCTAAACTAAACCGACTAAGAGCTAACGAAAATTGGAAAGCATTTCCTTTGTTTCAAAAACTTTCTCCATATACTAAACAACTCCCAAGCATCAATAGCAACACCCATAATATAATAATCAATAAACTTCTTCAAGTTAAACATCCTTCAACCCTCAAAACTTTTTTTCGAAGTCATTCATAACCATAATTACAACACAACACCATATTCTTTTACATATAATACTTCCTCAACATCCTTAGCATCATTTTATACTCATAGCATGCTAAGAATCATGACTCAAGTTAACCTACTACTCAAAATATTATTATTTCCATATTTGAGCTCATATTCTACTTTCTTCTCTAATTCAAGTCATTCAACCACTTAAATACTCTTAATAGCATGAAACAAATGTAAAACTCACCTTTGATTATGTAAGAATGATCTTTGGATGAAGATACTTCACTTGAGAAAACCCCAAATTCAATTCCAAGGGAAATCTTGACTTCCACTAACCCTAGTGAGCCTCTTTACACTTGGTCTTCTTGATTCTTGCTAATTAATCCTTGATTTCTCTTGAATTCATGTTGATATGGTGTGGAGAATGTTCTAGATCTCTTTTGAGGTGTGGAGAATGGGGGAAATGAAAAATAAGAACTTGGGTCCTCTTTTTATAAAAAAATAAAGCTGCCCGACATGGTTATACGGACACTTATACGGTCCGTATAAGTGACCATATAATACCACCAGGGAGTGACCTTTCTCTGGATAGGTTATACAGACACTTATAAAGGCCGTATATGTTTTACGGACCGTATAAGTGGTCGTATAACTCACATTTTTTGAAATTGTTCCCGTCTCTTCGTTTGACTTCCAATCCTTGTAGAGCCTTCTTGGTACTTGTTTAACACTTCATTCACCATCTAAGGAGCCCTATAACTCCTTCCCAAGACATTACCAAATAATCGTTAACTCGATACTTGCAAAAACCTCTCCAAACACGACTTATGCGTTACTTCCTTCACAAATTTAGTTTCTTCGATTCGTAATCCTTCAAAATCTTATAGTATACACCTTTCAGCTGCCACATACCCTCCTTAAGTTCACATGGCCTTCATGTTCACCTTAAGCTTATGTTAGTCTATTCACAGCACAACAACACCAAATGTCCGAGGTGTAACATTCCCCCTCCCCAGGAACATTCTTCCTCGCATGTTAAGTTCGCGGGGATTCTACAAAAATTTCGCCAGAGTTTCCCCTATAATATGGCACTGCCATCCTGTCACAACAACCCAAGATAACTTCGGCTCACAGGGATACAATACAATAACAAGAAACATGGCCACACGCGACCCAAAAGCATTAAAAGAAAGTAGTGCATACCTGAGGACAATAGCGTCTCATCTTGGGCTTCTTCTGGGGATGGAAATAAGTGAGGATACTTAGACTTCATATCTTCTTCTGCTTCCCAAGTCATCTCCTCCCTGTTATTGTTTTTCCACAACACCTTAACTGAAGGCACATCTTTAGTTATGAGCTTCCACACTTGTCTGTCTACTATTGCAATGGGTACTTTTTCAAAAGCTAATGTCACGACCCAAACTGATGGGCCATGACTAGTGCCCGAGTTGGACACTCGTATAAGAACCTGTTAGATATAATCAGACTGATACTAAGGATAATATGAAAATACGTAAAAACTTGCCGTAGACTCATAATGCTATATATCATAATGAAACTGTCTCCTGAGGAGACACAGTTAACCAAACATACCAAAATACGCAAACCGACAAGGCTGCCACTATACACGGGAATATCCAAAACGAACTACATTTGTATAGCTGACCAAAACATAAATACATAACCCACATATGTCTACAGACCTCTAAGAGTATAACAAAGCCTATACCAAAGGATCTGTACCAAATGACTCAAGCTCCGGAACAATGGAGCTCCCAAGCCGGTGAGTAAGCGGTCCTAAGCTAGAGGATCAGGCGAGTATCCGTACTGCGGGCATCAAACGCAAGAAGAAAGCGGGGGTGCACGAAAAATGTACTGAGTATGTAAAGTATGAAGTACAATAAAGAAGATCATGACTGAGCAAAAAAGTTGACAGGAGACGAGAATGATAATCAAAGATACCAATGCATCTGTGCCTTATAAGATGAGTCATGCATACATATATAATATACCGTACCCCGCCCTCTAGTGAGGGACTCGGTGAAATCATCATATACATACCGTACCCGGCCCTCTAGTGAGGGACTCGGTGAAGTCATCATATATACATATACCGTACCCGGCCCTCTAGTGAGGGACTCGGTAAAATCATCATATGCATACCGTACCCGGCCCTCTAGTGAGGGACTCGGTGAAGTCATCATATATATATACCGTACCCGGCCCTCTAGTGAGGGACTCGGTGAAATAATCACATATATCTTTTGTACCCGGCCCTCTAGTGAGGGACTCGGTGAAATAATCACAAACATACCCTACCCGGCCCTCTAGTGAGGGACTCGGTGAAATAATCACATATATACCGTACCCGGCCCTCTAGTGAGGACTCGGTGAAATAATCACATATATACCGTACCTGGCCCTCTAGTGAGGGACTCGGTGAAATGAGGCCATAACAATGTGCATGAAAAGAATATTAGGAGCAATCGTGTACAAAATAAATCATCGTTTAAGACTTGATAGAATAATTAGAATGAACCAACACTTGAGAATCAAAGACAACTATCATGTCAAGTACCGCTGAGAATTAGAGTTCATTGGAGTCATGGACGTTCGTCGTTATCATAAGAGCTCATGGAGCCATAAGTCTCTGATTTAGAAAAAATGAACATTTTGGAAAACATTTATGAATTATTAGGAAAGGAATTATACCTTAGAGTCATAAATGTCTAACTTTTGAAAACAAGGAAGATATGGCAACATCCATGAAGCCATAACATCGGAATCATTCCTTTTGAAAGAAAGGGACGAGCCTTAACATACCTGTTCAACCTCCTATTGGCTACGCCTATGCATCCGAGCTCGCAAGTCTACATTTGAGAGGATTCACACTAATGTTAGCCTCTCTATCGCACACTTATTCCAAGTTTCAAATCAAACTATTTTATATTTTGTCGAAAATCGGCGCATTTTCCCCGTTTATATACTCATCCCGAATTCTCAATTCAACAACCAACAACAACAATAACAATAGCAACTTCAATAGAATCATTTCAAACACCAAAGTATTCCATATAACAGCCCACACGCTGTTTTCAAACTTTCGTAACTAATTAACCCACCATACAATTATTAACTACGCTAACTTGGCGAATAAATCGGTATTAATGTAAATAGGAAGAGATTCATACCTTTCCCTTGGTAATATTGCTATATATTCACTTCTCCACCTTGATCTTAAGGCAAAACGCCCCAATACACAATTTTGTAGTTGTAACTATACGCTGTCTGGACCGGAATTCGGGAATTATATTTGATCCAGGCTAAAATTTGGTGTTGAGAAGTTGTGGGAGGATTCCAGAATTTTTGAGGGTTTATTGGGTGTTTTGGATGAAGAAGGGGGGGGGGGGTGTAAGCCCCCCTTATATAGAGTTCCAGAATCTGCCCAAACCGACCTAAAATTTGGTCAGTGCGTTCGCGGTGCCTTCTGGCGCGTTCGCGCAGGCTTAATTTTCTGCCTGCGCGTTCGTTCAATAAAAAGGTCATAACTATTGATACCGAGGTCGTGTGAAGGCCCAAAACCTACGGTTGGATAGCTCTTTCAGTTATGTACAACCTTCATTCTTTGTGGTGTTTCAAATTCCAAACTTATAATAGCGTTTTGGCCCCTCCAAGTCAGATCATCCGAAAATATTTCCTTAAATCATCTTTTTAGAGAGCTTGTGCTCACATTTAGCTTAAGGGTCCTTCTTAAGACTTTCTCAACTTCCCATGTACTACTCATATATCTCTTCATATTTCCCTTACAAAACTCTGACGTGTGGGCCACACTTACCCTACAGCAACGAGGGCTTCGTATCAAGTAACGTATGAACTAATTTACACCATACAGTCTCCAAATGTCATACATATATATAGTCTTATGCTCAGATCATAAAAACTTCATCCCTAGCCCGAGCCTGAAATTTGCTCAGCGCGTTCGCGCCCCGTGGTGGCGCGTTCGCGCTGAGGTGGCCCTTGGCCTTCTGCGCGTTCGCGCCACTCCTTGGTGCGTTCGCGCATGCTATTTTCCTAGCCTGCCATCCCAACTTGTAACATCCATAATTCTCTACTCCGATATCCTACCGATGAGCGGTTTATTGCATTGAAAACTAGACTCGACGAACTTTATTTTTGGCTTTTGCTTCAGTTCAAAACACTTCATATGCTAAGAGATATTCATCCCTCAAGTTGGACCAAAATGTTCACACAAAACATTACCCATCCTTTCTCCAAAGTCGTACTACTCCATTTCTTTCACTCAATTCCTTATAGAACCTTCCGGTATGCCTTATAAACATTCTTTACTCATTAAATATACTTAATAATGCTTGCTCCTTTTATTCCGAAGTGGTTTTACTTAACCATAACTCCACGTACTTATGTTTCAAATTGATAAGTTCTTCTTCGAAGGTATGAGGTGTAACATCCTTCCCCCCTTAAAAACATTCGTCCTCGAATGTTGTAGCGCGCTGATCCTTAATATATTTATTGAACCAACGAACTTCATTTTTAGCTTTTGCTTCACTTCAAAACACTTCATATGCTAAGAGATATTCGTCCCTCAAGTTGGACCAAAATTTTCACACAAAACATTACCCATCCTTTCTCTAAAGTCGTACTACTCTATTTCTTTCACTCAATTCCTTATAGAACCTTCCGGTATGCCTTATAAACATTCTTTACTCAGTAAATATACTTAATAATGCTTGCTCCTTATACTCCGAAGTGGTTTTACTTAACCATAACTCCGCGTACTTATGTTTCAAATTGATAAGTGCTTCTTTGAAGGTACGAGGTGTAACATCCTTCCCCCCTTAAAAATATTCATCCTCGAATGTTGTAGCGCTCGGATACCACATTTGTCACGACCCAAACCGATGGGTCATGACTAATGCCTGAGATGGACACTCGTATAAGAACCTGTTAGATATAATCAGACTGATACTAAGGACAATGTGGAAATATGTAAAAACTTGCTGTAGACTCATAATGCCATATATCATAATGAACCTGTCTCCTGAGGAGTCACAGTTAACCAAACATAACAAAATACGCAAGCCGACAAGGCTGCCACTATACACGGGAATATCCAAAACGAACTACATCTGTATAGCTGACCAAAACATAAATACATAACCCACATATGTCTACAGACCTCTAAGAGTATAACAAAGCCTATACCAAAGGATCTGTACCAAATGACTCAAGCTCCGGAACAATGGAGCTCCCAAAGCAGCTGAGTAGCAGTCCTAAGCTGGAGGATCACCGAACTGAGTATCTGTACCTGCAGGCTTGAAACACAGCCCCCAAAGAAAGGGGGTCACATTTAAAAAATGCTGAGTATGTAAGCATGAAGTACAATAAAGAAGATCATATTTGAGCAAAAAAAAGTTGACGGAGACGAGTATGATAATCAAAGATACCAATGCATCTGTGCCTTATAAGATGAGTCATGCATACATATATAATATACCGTACCCGGCCCTCTAGTGAGGGACTCGGTGAAATAATCATATACATACCGTACTAGGCCTACAGTGAGGGACTCGGTGAAATCATCATATACATACCGTACCCGGCCTACAGTGAGGGACGGTGAAGTCATCGTATATATATATACCGTGTACCCGGACCTCAGTGAGGACTCGGTGAAATCATCATATGCATACCGTACCCGGCCCCCAGTGAGGGACTCGGTGAAGTCATCATATATATATACGTACACGGCCTACAGTGACTCGGTGAAATAATCACATATATACTGTACCCGGCCCTCTAGTGAGGGACTCAGTGAAATAATCACATATATATACCGTACCCGGCCCTCTAGTGAGGGACTCGGTGAAATAATCACATATATACCGTACCCGGCCCTCTAGTGAGGGACTCGGTGAAATGAGGCCATAACAATGTGCATGAATAGAATATTAGGAGCAATCGTGTACAAACTGAATCATCGTTTAAGACTTGATAGAATAATTAGAATGAACCAACACTTGAGAATCAAAGACAACTGTCATGTCAAGTACCGCTGAGAATTAGAGTTCATTAGAGTCACGGACGTTCGTCGTTATCATAAGAGCTCACGGAGCCATAAGTCTCTGATTTAGAAAATACGAACATTTTGGAAAATATTTATGAATTATTAGGAAAGGAATTATGCCTTGGAGTCATAAACGTCTAACTTTTGAAAACAAGAAAGATATGGAAACATTCATGAAGCCATAACATCGGAATCATGCCTTTTGAAAGAAAGGGACGAGCCTTAACATACTTGTTCAACCTCCTATTGGCTATGCCTATGCGTCCGAGCTCGCAAGTCTACATTTGAGAGGATTCACACTAATGTTAGCCTCTCTATCGCACACTTATTCCAAGTTTCAAATCAAACTATTTTATATTCTGCCGAAAATCGGGCAGCATTTTCCCTGTTTATATGCCTATCCCGAATTCTCAATTCAACAACCAACAACAACAATAACAATACCAACTTCAATAGAATCATTTCAAACACCAAAGTATTCCATAGAACAGCCCACACGCTGTTTTCCAACTTTCGTAACTAATTAACCCACCATACAATTATTAACTACGCTAACTTGGCGAATAAATGGGTATTAACGCAAATAGGAAGAGATTCATACCGTTCCCTTGGTAATATTGCTATATATTCACTTCTCCACCTTTCTCTTAAGCCACAACCCCTCAATACACAATTTTGTAGTTGTAACTATACGCTGTCCGGACCGGAATTCGAGAATTATATTTGATCGGGGCTAAAATTTGGTGTTGAGAAGTTGAGGGAGGTTTCCAGAATTTCTGAGGGTTTATTGGGTGTTTTGGATGAAGAAAGGGGGGGGGGTAATCCCCCCCTTATATAGAGTTCCGAACCGCCCAAACCGACCTAAAATTTGGTCGGCGCGTTCGCGGTGCCTTTCCGACGCGTCGCGCGGCAGCCTCAATTTTCGCCTGCGCGTTCGTTTAGTAAAAAGGTCATAACGTTTGATCCCGATGTCGTGTGAGGACCCACGACCTACGGTTGGATAGCTCTTTCAGTTATCTACAACCTTCATTCTTGGTGGTGTTTCAAATTCCAAACTTATAATAGCGTTTTGGCCCCTCCAATTTAGATCATCCGAAAATGTTTCCTTAAATCATCGTTTTAGAGAGCTTGTGCTCACATTTAGCTTAAGGGTCCTTCTTAAGACTTTCTCAACTTCCCATGTACTACTCATATATCTCTTCATATTTCCCTTATAAAACTCTGGCGTGTGGGCCACACTTCGCCTACAGCAACGAGGGCTTCGCATCAATTAACGTATGAACTAATTTACACCATACAGTCTCCAAATGTCATACATATATATAGTCTTATGCTCAGATCATAAAATCTTCATCCCTGGCCCGAGCGTGAAATTTGCTCAGCGCGTTCGCGCCCTATGGTGGCACGTTCGCGCTGAGTTGGCCCTTGGCCTTCTGCGCTTTCGCGCCACTCCTTGGCGCGTTCGCGCAAGCTATTTTCCTAGCCTGCCATCCCAACTTGTAACATCCATAATTCTCTACTCCGATGTCCTATCGACGAGGGGTTTATTGTTTTAAAAACTAGACTCGACGAACTTCATTTTTGACTTTTTCTTCACTTCAAAACACTTCATATGCTTAGAGATATTCGTCCCTCAAATTGGACCAAAATTTTCACACTAAACATTACCCATCCTTTCTCCAAAGTCGTACTACTCCATTTATTTCACTCAATTCCTTATAGAACCTTCCGGTATGCCTTATAAACATTCTTTACTCATTAAATATACTTAATAATGCTTGCTCCTTATATTTCTAAGTGGTTTTACTTAACCATAACTCCACATACTTATGTTTCAAATTGATAAGTGCTTCTTCGAAGGTACGAGGTGTAACAGCCAATTTCCAAGTAATTTGAAAATCATATATAAGCACGATTCTGGAAGGATATCCAACACATTTGCGGAGCATCGACACATGAAACACTGGGTAAATTGACTCCAATTCTGAAGGTATATCTAATTCATAAGCCACTTGGCCTACTTTGCGCACAATCCTATAAGGTCTAATATACCAGGGACTAAGTTTTCCCTTTTTGCCGAATCTCATTATACCTTTCATCAGCGACACTTTCAGGAACACCCAATCATTAACTTGGAATTCCAAGTCTCGTCGACGATTGTCCGCATAAGATTCCTGACGACTCTGATCTGTCAACAACCGGTCTCGAATAAGCTTGATCTTTTCCAGTACTTGCTGAATCAATTCTAGACCTATTAGCTGTGTCTCTCCTATTTCAAACCATCCAATTAGCGATCTACACTTCCTTTCGTATAGAGCTTCATACGGGGCCATTTCAATACTGGAATGGTAGCTGTTATTATAAGCAAATTCGATAAGTGGCAAATGATCATCCCAATTACCTCCGAAATCTAATACACATGCCCGCAACATATCTTCCAAGGTCTGAATAGTGCGTGTAGCTTGTCCATCAGTATGTGGATGAAATGCTGTGTTGAGTCTCACTTGAGTCCCCAAACCTTTTTAAAAGGACTTCCAAAATTTGGCTATAAATTGTACCCCTCTATCAGTGATAATGGATACTGGGACACCATGAAGTCGCACTATCTCTTGAAGATACAACTTTGCATAATCTTCTGTTGAGTATGTAGTCCTGATTGGTAGGAAATGAGCTGACTTCGTGAGTCTGTAAATAATCACCCATATGGAGTCATACTTATGCCGAGAACGGGGAAAACCTATAATAAAATCCATGTTGATTACTTCCCATTTCCAGGTTGGAATTTCCTTAGCCTGCAACAACCCTCCTGGCTTTTGATGCTCAATTTTCACTTGTTGACAAATTGGACACTGAGCCACAAGCTCTGCTATATCCTTCTTCATTACATCCCACCAATATATTGACTTGAGATCATGGTACATCTTTGTCGCTCCTGGATGGACAGAATAACGGGAGCAATGAGCTTCTTCCAAAATCTGGCAGCGTAATCCTGCAACATTTGGGACACATAGCCTGCTTCGATACCTGAGAATTCCATCTGTAGAAATCTCAAATGGTGTCTATTCCTTCTAGGGAAGTGCATCTCTGTATTGACTTAAGCGGGATCTTCATATTGGCGCCTTTTCACTTTCATGTCTAGGGATGAAATAGATGGATTATGCACCGCAACTCCTGCATTGCCTGAGTCCATTAAGCGGACTCCTAGACTAGCTAACTGGTGGAGCTCAGGGACTCATTCTTTTTTCTCCAGCTGAACATCACATAGGCCCGATAGATTTACTACGGTGAGAGCATCGACCACCACGTTGCCTTTGTGATGATATAAGATACTCACATCATAGTCTTTCAATAGCTCTAACCATCACCTCTGCCGTAGATTCAACTCCCTTTGCTTGAAAATGTACTGGAGAATTTTGTGATCCGTATAAATATCAACATGCACACCATACAAATAATGTATACATATCTTTAGTGCATGAATAACCACAGCTAATTCAAGATCGTGCGTCGGATAATTCTTCTCATGTTTTCGTAACTACCTGGAAGCATAAGCAATAACCTTACTGTGCTGCATCAACACACAACCCAACCCAACACCGGAGGTGTCACAATAAAAAATATAGCCTTCCGATCCTTCTGGAAGTGTCAGGACTGGGGCTGAAGTCATTCAACTCCTGGAAATTGCGCTCACAAGCATTGGTTCATTAAAATTTTGCTGATTTCTGAGTTAGCTTCATCAATGGTGCTGAAATAGAAGAAAATCCTTCAACGAACCTTCTGTAATAGCCTGCTAATCCCAGAAAGCTACGGACCTCCGTAGGTGTCGTAGGCCTTGGATGCAGTCAGCCAAGATAATATAGCCTAGAAAAGTTACAGAATTCAGCCAGAACTCGTATTTTGAAAATTTTGCATATAATTCCCGAGTCTAAAGAATCCCAAGGACAATACGTAAATGATCAGTATGCTCTGCTTCTGACCGAGAGTATACCAGAATGTCATCGATGAACACGATCACAAATAGATATAGGAAAGGCCTGAATACATTATTCATCAAATTCATAAATACTGCCAGGGCACTAGTTAACATAATGACATGACCTGAAATTCATAATGACCATATCTGGTTCTGAAAGCCATTTTCAGGATATCTTCCTCTCTAACTCTCACCTGGTGATATCCTGACCTCAGGTCTATCTTGGAAAACCACTTAGCACCTTGTAATTAATCAAACAAATCATCGATTCTCCGAAGGGGATACTTATTCTTTATCGTCACCATGTTCAATTGCCTATAATCAATGCACATTCGCAAGGAACCATCTTTCTTTCTTACGAACAAGATAGGTGCTCCCCATGGTGATGAACTGGGTCTAATAAATCCCTTCTCGAGCAAATCCTTCAGTTGTACCTTTAGCTCTTTCAATTCTACAGGAGCCATTCTGTAAGGAGGAATTGATATGGGTTTGGTGTCCGGCAACACATCAATAGTAAAATCAATCTCCCGTTTCGGGGGAAGACTTAGACGTTCATCTGAAAATACATCCAGAAACTCATTTACTACCGGGGTGGATTGAAGAGTCGGCGGCTTTGCTTCGGTGTCATGTACCCGGACCAAATGGTAATTATAGCCTTTTGCAATCATCTTCCTCGCTTTGAGATAGAAAATAAACCTACCTCTTGGAGACGCTGTATTACCGTTCCATTCAAGCACTGGTTCTCCCGGAAATTAGAATCGAACCATTTTTGTTCTACCGTCCATATTAGCATAACAAGAAGCCAGCCAATCCATGCCCATAATAACATAGAAATCCAAAATTTCCGGCTCAATCAAATCAACTTTAGTCTGACGGTCACATACCACAATCACACAATTTCTATATACTTGTCTAGGTATTATTGGGTCACCAACAGGAGTAGACACCCTCGGGTTTTGTTGGCTGGGGTTTCGCCCTATACGACCGGACGAATATAAGGAGTTATATAAGACAAGGAACCTTGGGATCAATCGGGCATAAACATCGTAAGAGAATACGGATAATATGCACCGACAACGTCGGTGAGGACTCAAGATCTGTTGTCGGCTAATGCATATATACGGCCCGAGTGGATACTCGAACCGGATGCTCCCCGCTCGCCCCTTCCATGGCTTGGCGGGGCGGGGGTACGCACGGGCGCGCGGACCGGCGCGCGGCCCTCGATCTTGTGGGGTGGGCTCCCGGCTACTACTCATCGATGGACAATCACGTATCATATGCCCAGTATGACCACAGGCATAACAAGCATTTGAGCCTCGGCGACACTGACTCGCATGTAATCTACCATACTGGTTGCATCGCGGTACCCATAGTCTCTTCTGCCTAGGATCACCTCCAAGCTGGGAACCTAAAACTCTCGAACCATGACTCGGTCCAGAATAAATGGGGCGGTCAAATCTCGTGCCTGTAATTCGAGGAGGTGCACTAGCGAAGACCGGCACGAATATCCGCATACCGTGTGCCTACGGCCCCCCATACTCGCCTACTAGCACGCGGCAGTTCAGCCTCTTCTTATGTCCCCTATCCATATCACGCTCACCCCTGTGCGGTGCGCTCGCTCTTTCAAATTTGGTGTGGGCTTGAATACGGAAATGTCCATCCTTCCCGGGTAGCGAAGTTGTCAAGCAATCATTGATCAAATGTGGCCCCAAGCAACTCGAAATCGATATACCCTGCCTCCCATATTGCCACCATGGTCGGAGCATACCTAGCCAATGAATTAAAATGGAGACTATGCTCCCGAGCACTCATATTTCCTTGCTTTAAATTCAGAAACCTATCAGCTCGGGCCTGATGGACCTCAGGTGAAAAATAATGGCAGATGAAAGCATACCACGATTCTGCCATGCGGGGAGGTACATTTTCCTTCCTCGAAGATATCCAATTATTATACCATAGGACGGCTACATCCCGCATCCTATAGAAAGCCAACTCCACTGACTCAATATCAAAAACATGTATTACTAACGTCTCGTCTATAAAGCCACCGCGGGGTCTTCGTCGGCTTTGACCCCAAAAAAAGTTCGCGGATTCAAACTGCGCCAAAATCACGAGCTGCGGCAATTTTGCTCTATCACCTGGACTCGCATTTTTTCGCAGAGCTTGAGCAGCAACTAGCTGGGTCAATAATTGAATAGCCTCAGTCATCTGTTGGTCCGAAGCAACCGATGGAGGTACTGGAGCTGGAGCTAAGGCCCCTTCCTGCTCCTCTAAAATAGGCGGAGTATGAGAAGTACGAGATGGAGCCTCATCTTGAGACTCACCCTCCTCTATATGTACCGGGGAATCTCGTTCAGTTCTCCTTCCTGTCGCGATCTTGCCCTTCTGGGCAGCTGTTGCTTTTCTCTTCACTGGCCTCGCTAAAATTACAACGCACAATTAAAGAAAAGAGAAGTCTTATTTTATAGCTCTATTGCACAATCTATAAAGAAGAAAGACGGTCATTATTCCTAAATGCTCCGCAGCTTCTTGCTTATAAGGGTGGCATGCTTCACACCCATAAACAAGACTCTCCGGACAACGCTCGTAGACACGCCCCTAAAGGACGAAAGCGCTGCGATACCACTTTTGTCCGACCCGACTGAGAGGGGCCGTAACGAATTGCCGGGGTTAACCCATCGAGCACCACCTTTCAGACTTATCATCAAACTCAACCTGAACATACACCATTCTCAACACAAGTTTATCATGAAATGATCTTCGAATATCTCTCAAAACATATATGTACATAAGCCCACGAGGCTACAAAATGATAAACAGAGCATATACACTAAGGGTTCACGGAATCTGTCTACTACACACGTATGTGTCTGCGAGCCTCTAACCGGGAATTTTCGAAATCATAAGGACGGGACGGGAGACCCCCCCGTCTCAAATACATACACAAAAGAATATAATAATAAGCGACAATTCCGGAGTAGTGGAGTGCTCCTGTATATCTGCTGAATATGCTCTTAGATATCCGGTCCGTCTCTCTGTCTACCTGCGGGCATGAACACAGCATCCATAAAAGAAAGGACTTCAGTACGAATAATGTACTGAGTATGTAAGGCATGTGTGACAACATAATCAAGAAATAAGAGAGCATAAGATGAAGGAATAACCTATAACTGATTGCCTCTTAAGGCGGAGTAGTACATGCTAACTTTTACATTAAACAACATCATCTCATACATACATACATAAACTGCCCGACCATATAGGTACAGTGTAATCATCATTAGCTCACGTCCGGGGTAACCATCTCATGCCGCCCACAAGTGGTGTCTGCCCGGTCAACTAGGCAATATGTAATAATCATCATAGCTGCCCACTACGCCCATCGTAGTGGTGTCTGCCCAGCTAACTAGGCAGGGTCTAAAGTCATATATACGCAATATAAAGCATACATGAGAGCTCAAGTAAAAGCTGTGACTCTATCGGAGTGACGTAAGGTCGGTAACCTCCGATTATATTATGGATCAAACATCATCGATAGGTCTCGCCTTGAAGGAACTAGTGTTTACGGTGAGATGTCCAACGATGAATAACATCGAAAATTATGAAACAAGATCATTAAGCTCATATAATAGCATCAATTCCTTAGACTTTGAAATCTCTTGAAGTAAAATCATCATCATCATCATTATCATAGAACACGTCTTATCTCTTTCTGCGTTAGTTTTGCGGAATCTGTAACTTTCATCTTTTGGGATGTAAGAAGGTCATGGAAACATAGAGAGGAAATCATAACATAGAAGTCATGCCTTTGAAAGAAAGGAGACTAGCCTTAACATACCTTTATGTTTTTTTAATGACTAATCGTTCTCCTCTTGAAAGCTCGCCTTTCACATTCGAAAATTCGTGCTAAATTAGATCATTTTAAACATGCTTGAGTCTAAACTAAAGCAACTAAGAGCTAATCGAAATTGGGCAGCATTTCCTTTGTTTCAACAACTTTCTCCATATACTAAACATCTCCCACACATCAATAGCAACACCCATAATATCATAATCAATAAACTTCTTTAAGTTAAACATTGCTCAACCCTCAAAACTCCTTTTCAAAGTCATTCATAACCATAATTACAACACAGCACCATATTCATTTACATATAATACTTCCTCAACATCCTTAGCATCATTCATGACAATATTATACTCGTAGTATACTAAGAATCATGACTCAAGTTAACCTACTACTCAAAATATCATTATTTCCATATTTGAGCTCATTTTCTACTTTTTTCTCTAATCCAAGTCATTCAACAACTCAAATACTCTTAATAGCATGAAGCAGATGTAAAACTCACCTTTGATTATATAGGAATGATCTTTGGATGAAGATACTTCACTTGAGAAAACCCTAACTTAAATTCCAAGGGAAATCTTGACTTCCACTAACCCTAGTGAGCCTCTTTGCACTTGGTCTTCTTGATTCTTGCTAATTAATCCTTGATTTCTCTTGAATTCATGTTGATATGGTATGGAGAATGTTCTAGAGCTCTCTTGAGGTGTGGCGAATGGGGGAAATGAAAAATAAGAACTTGGGTCCTCTTTTTATAAAAAAAATAAAATAAAGCTGCCCGACATGGCTATACGGACACTTACACGGTCCGTATAACTTATACGGCCCGTATAAGTTACCGTACAATACCACCAGGGAGTGACCCTTCTCTGGACAGGTTATACGGACCCTTCTACGGACCGTATAAGTGGTCGTATAACTCACATTTTCTGAAAATTTTCCCGTCACTTCGTTTGACTTCCAATCTTGGTAGAGCCTTCTTGGCACTTCATTAATAGTTCATTAACCATCTAAGAAGCCGTATAACTCCTTCCCAAGATATTACTAAATAATCGTTAACTTGATACTTGTAAAAACCTCTCCAAACACGACTTATGCTTCACTTCCTTCACAAATTTAGTTTCTCCAATTCGTAATCCTTCAAAATCTTGTAGTATACACCTTTTAGCTACCACATACCCTTCTTAAGGTCACATGGGCTTCATGTTCACCTTAAGCTTGCATTAGTCTATTCACAGCACAACAACACGAAATGTCTGAGGTGTAACACGGACGGCCGAACAAGGCGATGGCTTAGAATAATCACCGTAATGCGGAGTTTTTGCACAGTTAACCCCCCGGCTAATCGGAATAGTACCGACCGGCTCACGAAGGGCTCTCCAAGCTGACTTTGCATGGCCGACCGAACAGCATCCCGAGTATGCCTGGGAACTAACTTGCCCTTAGAGAAAGAGCCACTAAACCGGCCATCGGCACCCAGGCCTTCTCCCGCGTGCTTGTTATAACCATCCCCGCTCTAACCCCCTCGACGGTCCTACGATCCACCATCCCCGAAAGGAAGCACCTGCTGCTCTGCCGAAGAGCCGATAGCGAAGACCGTTGTTCAACCTTTTCACGAATCTCCCAACCCTCTCCTCTCCCGCAGGGCACGAAGCCGGAGGGCATAGCGAGAAACGAATAGAACCGACCTCATAAGCAGCCTGGGACGGATTACCACCGCTAACACACGAACTCATCACGCTGCCGGTCCCCTCAAAGTATGAGGAACATATTTTTCTAAGAACACCTGGTAAAATTGAGTCCATGTCAACGGGGGCGATCCTGCTGGCCTGCACTCTACAAAAGCCCTCCACCATAACTTGGCATCACCCAAGAGCTGGAAGGTTAAAAACTCAACACCATACTTCTCCACTGCCCCTATCTTATGGAGCCTCTCATGATAGTCCATGATGAGCTCATAATCATCCTTAACCTCAGTGCCAAAGAACTTTGGAGGCTTCATCTTAGTGAACCTCCAAAATAAATCATTGTCATCCCCAATCAACACCGGACATCCCACTGGTCTAGGAAATACCTCCAGTCCTCGGAGCCTCGTCCAAATGAGGGCCGCGGCAACGACGTCTTATAACCCTAGAGCACAAACTTTGCCTGGAGTTGGATCACCCGCTCGGAACCACGAGCACACGGAACAGCGGCAACACACGCTGCTCTCTTAACCCGTTCGGCGGGTTCGACACTCGAACCATAACATCGGACAACACTGGAGAAGCTCTTAATAAGGCTGAGGCTGGTGCTCGGAAACTACTGCGCTCATCCGAAATTACACCGAGGCTCGGGGGACTCGGCGCGAGGCTCGACTAGCGAGAAGCCCCGCCACGGCCGGTCTTCTTCCTCTTTTGCCTTTACCGGCCTTGGCCCCCGGCCGGGTCTCCACTATGAACTCGGCCCCGGTGGCCGCCCTCGCGCCTTGAGAGCCGTGCCGGCCCCCCCGCCGATTGCGGTACCTCATTAGCTGCTGCCACACTAGTCCTTACCATCTGTAAGAAAATAGAAAGAAAAATCAGATACCAATTTGAATCATCCCGATACCGATTCAAATCAAGTAGCACGAAAAAGAAAGAAAGAATCTGAATTTTCCTAGTGTCCCATAGCCTCTTGAAGATAAGTACAGATGTCTCCATATCGATCCGCAAGACTCTACTAGACATGTCCTTGTAACACAAGATCGATGAACCTAGGGCTCTGATCCACAGCCGTTAGTGGCACCCACATAAATCCCCTAGTGGGTGAACCATTCCCTTAACCAACTATCCAACCGATCACCAATTAATTAAACACCTTTAGAAAAGTCGAGGATATAACAAATAAAATAATCACCCAAAACGTCTAGTCATGCCATAAATAAATAACAATGGCGAAAGTCTAACTATTACAACTCCAAAATTCGAAAGTCATCGTACAAGGATTCTAAAACATAAACTGTCTTAGGAAATAACAACTATCTGAAATAACATAAGTAATGTCTGGAATGAAAATAGACATCAATGAGAGAAGATCTTCAGGCGTCCTGGCATGGATAGGAGCTCACCTTCAAATCTGTCGAAACTGGCCTCACACTAAATATGACGTCTGGTAGATGTCGCTGGATCACAATCTGCACTCAAAAGAATGTAGCAAGGTAGTATCAGTACAAACACTATGTACCGGTAGATATCATAGGCCGACTAAGATTAGTATCATGCATCAAATCATAAAATCAATAGAATAGGTAGGCACAACGACACATAACCCTATGAAATAATCAACAAGAATCATCCAACACCGAAATAAGATAAACCCACATAAACAGCAATCAATAACAGTAACTCAACCCATGTCATCACCAAAACAACCGTAACTCACGAATTATCTCAACTCTGTCAAATATCTGTACACACATGCTAAATGGTATTGTTTTCCCAAATAGCCATGACTTGCAGGGGACCCATGGTGTCCATGTACCACGCGCTACGGCCTGACCTCGGATCACGAGCCCATAACTAGGCCACATCCTCACCCCTTGTCAAATGAGCCTTTTCATATTTATATGTTATTTCTCATCTCAATGTACTTCCATTCCAAAAATCAATAAGGAATGTCTACAATCAATAAATCAATATCAACGAACATAAGTCCCCATGTCACAAGTCATGTCAAAACTCAAGAATCAATTTATAAATAGCATTAATAAGGGATTACTCCAAGTCAACAAGAAGAGTATTCATTAACTTCTTCTTTATCATATCATAATAGTTCATCACATAATTAATCAATCAATATCAAATGTAGGAATTTCCAACCACACTTTATGTCCAAAGCCCTAATCATGCTTCTCCTATCAATTTCATAACAATACAATCAACTAATCAAAGTCTAACTCAAGTAGACCGTAACCTACCTCAACGCCGAACTGGAACAATGCAAGCTATTCTACGTGAGCATTTCCTTTCTGCAATCCCTCAAAACATTCACAGTCTAGAAATATAGTGCTATATGAATATTCGAATCATTCACTCAAACAATGCAACAATTAGAAAAGGAAAACCCACTTATTTGTACTCTTTCCAATTGGTTGAACTATCACTTATGGTGAACTCATCATCACCTCTCTCCCAATGATCTTACTATTCTAATTCATAGGTTTCTAGTCAGTTCAACTCTTTTACAAGCAGTTTTTATGCTAAAGTTACCATCTTTATGAAACCCTAAGTCTCAATACATCATTCTCATCTATTAGAACTTGAATTCCCACCCTAGGAAATGATAATCTACAACCTTAGATGAATAACCAACGATAAAATAACTAACCCATTCATTATTTAAAGGTTTCTTAAATTCTAAGGCCTTAGTCCTTTCATTCACCATTAGAGAACCTTTAACTAATCATGGAACTTAATATGATGATGGAATGAACAAAGTAAAGGGTTGAGACTTACTTTTCAAGAGTATTCTAGCCCTAGCCTTAGAAAATAGCCATAACTTGGGAACTGTTTTGGAGTTATGCAGGGAATGAGTTCGAAATTAAGAATATAAAATGTTAATTCTACCTCCCGTCGACCACTGCAGTGGTCATCGGGACTTCTCCCTACAGCGGTCCCGCTATAGCGGGAAATGTCTCACTATGGCAGACCTCATTAACCTTTCTCACTCCTATTGTGGCGACCCTCTACCCGCTACGGCGGACTCTCTACAACGGTCCCACAATTGCTGCAGTGGTTCATTTTATCCAGTAGCTCGAGTTTTTTCACCAGTTTTTCACCAAATAATCCCAACACCAATTTGAGGCCCTACAGACGCAAACCAAACATGCACATATACCTAAAAACATGCTACCGACTCACCCGCAGCGTCGGAATTCCCAACGGAGGTCTAGTTTACTAAGTCACCCCCATAACGACCTAGCGGGGTGTTACATGCATGCCTCAAATTAAATGTTCTCATCGGCCCAAGTGTAGCATCATGTTCACATCAGTATTCTTTTGACCAAGTATAGTAATCTGTTTATTTTCAGCAAGGTTGTAAAGCAGCAACTACTTTGCAGTGCAACAACATCAAGTAGCAAAAATATGTAGCAGCAGTTCAACATAGCAGTAGCCATATTTGCTTAAACGTGGCAACAACCATTTTCCTCAGAAAGATGAGACCTAGAACACAACAACCAGTAAACATGGCAGCAAATAGTAGTGGCAACACAACAGCTCAAACATAAAAGCAGTGGCTTTCTCAAAATGGGCACTAAACATTGCTACCAGCCCCCCTAAAATGCAACAGGTTTGGTATCAAAATGCAGCAAACATTTGACCAAAATACAGCAATGGAAAACCATGCATAGCGATAGTCTTAAAGTGCAGCAGTTGACTCATCCCAGGGCTTTGACTAAGCGCATCATTTCGACTAATAAATGCAGTAGCTAACTGGTTTAGTAACAACTATTCAGCTGCCAGGCAACCTTGAAAAATGCACCATCTAGTTTCCCAAAACAGTAGCAAGAGTATATACAAAATGTGCATCATTTTTTTTCTCAAAGAACATAGCAGCAAACATTTAAAATGAAACAACTTGCAGTGAAAGATCCTCTTAGGTGTGCAACAGTTACTCCAAATATACAGAGATCAGTTGAGGTTTGGAACTCCCCCGAGTCATGCAAAGAAAGAGAAGGAGTAAAGAATGAGTATCCCAAACATAAAAGCTTTAACAAGATAATGTCCAATGGAATATGTTATATCTCGCATTTTGTACATTTGGATGTCCCGAGTTAATGGCGGAAAGTTAGGGACAAGGTTATAGTTTTTTTTTCAAGAATGCATGAGTTGCGTGTTCATATTTTGTCGATATGGAGCATTAAGGGTAAGTTTGGAATAAAGAAGAATGAGGGGCTAGAAGTTGGAAAAAAAATTTCATGAAGTGGCCAAATGGCCAATGTGGCCGTGCATGGTGGAGTAAGTCCCACCTATGGTGGGCCAATTGTTTCATGCCATGAAGTGGTGCATGTGTATACCATGTATTTTTAAGGGATTTATGTATATATATGTGGATATTAGAGGACCATGCAAGACTTATTCATCTTTGATGGCTTAAGGAAATTTCTAGAAAATTGAAGAAAATTGGAGAGAAAAAGAAAAAGAAAAAAAAAAGAAAGAAGAGGGCACATGACCGGCCATGTGCCCATAATTATATATATATATATATATATGTGATGCCAATACAAGACTCAATTCATTATTTTAGCACCTTAAGAAAATTCAAGAAAGTTGGAGAAGAGAGAGGAACCATTCGGCCAAGACTTGGCCGAAAATGGTGTCCCTCAAATTTGATCAAGAAAATTATTTTTCCCTTGTCTCTCTACTAAATGGAAGACCCTCGTCAACGTGGAGTGGTTGTTGGAACAAGAAAATCATCCGTTCTTGCAAGAGGAGCCTTGGCCGAGAGAGAGAGTGAAGAAGAGGAGTGAAGAAGGCAAGGTTTAATCCTCATTTTCATATGTTATAGATGATTGTGTGTGTTGTGGAGTGTGTAGACGAATGAAATTCATGAAGTTTGAAGAGTTGTGTGTGGCCGTGTGTGTGTTAGGTTGTATAGAAGTGAAGAACTAATTTATTTAGCATGTTTGGATTGTGTATTATGGATGGTTGTGTGTGTGGTAGAATGTGTAGAAATGAATGGACTTCATGGAATTATGTATGTTGAAGACTTGGTCGTGTAGGGTCGTTTTGGTGGAACATGACGGGCAAATTTTATGTAGTATTTTGGTTGTCGTCGTTGTGAATTCTATGATGTAAAAATGCAAGTTTAATGATCCAAGTTGAAGTTATAGTTGTGTGGGCTGATTTGGAAGTAGTGTGATTTAATATGCCTTCTTGAATTTATGGAAATAATGTTGTAAACGTATGGAATTGTTGATATAGTTTATGAATTTGGAAGAAGAAAATATGTTATTGATGTTTCTAATGTAGTTGGAAGATTTCGGGTGGAATGGCCTATTGTTTGGGTTGTTTTGAATATTGTATGGATTGCTTGGAATGCTCTTAAATCGTGTTTGAATGGTCTCGGATTAACATTTGAACGTATGATTATTGATGCTAGTTTGAATGTATGTAGTTGAATGGAAGACAAATGAAATGTTGTTGAATTGTGTGGAAAGGAATTATTGATGTTAGAATGCGTTTTGAATCACTTATGGATATTGCTAGTATGGTTGTTGGTTTGGTTGTTGTTGATTTGGCCGAGTTGAATTCTCGGGGATGTTGAAGTTTTAGGGGAAATGCTGCCGAAATTTCTGTAGACAAAGTGTTAATTTGGAATTGGATTCTTAAGTGTTATGGCTAATGGTTGATGCATAATGACATCATTGTAGATCGTGAGAAGTCGAGACTCAAGCTTGGATTAGCTTAGGAAGCGGCTAAGGTATGTAAAAGCTCACCTCTTCTTTCTTTGGCATGTCTTAGTTGCAATTAAGGTATGACATGATTTGTGCTGGGTAACTCTATTCTTACGTTCGAGTATGTATATGATTTCTATTTGCTTCATGATGTAATATTTTTCATATGGTCCTTAAGTCTTATCGTATGAATGGATTTCAAACATTGTACAAAGAATTTTACTCCTAAAAGATCCTATGTCTAAGAACGTCCGTAACTTTTGTAAACAAAACCGATTGCTTTAATACGCTCACAAATGATCCCATGACATGTAACGACTTTAATCTTTCATGTGCGGGCTCGGATTGACTTGATGCGTATCCGTGGGCCCCGAGGTTTACGTTTGTATAGTCCTAACGACTTGTTTTTTGAAAGAACTCAACATGATTTCCGTTTTGACTTTCGAGCATCGACTACTCACTTCATTGAGTCTGTGATGATGATTATGTGCATATGGTTTCTCACTACTCTGCTCGTGCAAGCTCAATGTGTCTTTCATCGAGTCCCGGGCCGGGTACGTATTCGTGCACATTCCACTGCATTATTCACCGAGTCCCTCATTAGAGGGCCGGGTACGCTATATACATGTATATATATATATATATGATGTGATGATGTGATGAGATGGGGATGGCGGCGGGATGGCATACCGAGTCCCTTGCTAGCGGGGCCGGTACGTTATTCACCGAGTCCCTCACTAGGGGCCGGGTACGTACGTATATATGTATATATGCATGCATACATGATTATGATATGATTTTACTCACCGAGTCCCTCACTAGAGGCCGGCACGTATATATGTACGATGATACGATGACATGATTACGATATGATTTTACCTACCGATCATTATGTATATGTTTTCACGATGATTTTATAACATTGATATGCATGATATATGTTTTTCAAAACAAGTCTTATGATTTTCTATACTTTTACTTCGGTATGATCCCGCTTATCGTGTTTCATGCTTTACATACTCAAGACATATTCCGTCGACCCCCCCTTCCTTCGGGGGGCTGCGTTTTCATGCCGCGTGTACAATTGTGTGAAGTTATTAGCAGAAGATGTTCCAGCGGGATGGGCGAGCTCCATTTTCTCCGGAGTGCAGCCGAGTCAGAGTATGGTGTCATGGTTTTATGTTCCGTGTTAGAGACTTTGCGGCAGTGTCGTGGGTATAAGATGTCGGTTATGTAAGCGGCTATGTAAGCCGATATATTATTACGCATTGTATTATAAGCGTTATATGTTATAGATTTCATTTGATTTGAAAAAGATGAAAAGCATGTTTGATTTTTCGGAAAACTTTCATTATGCATTTGTGTCATGTTTTTAGGGCCAGTATGATTATGAATGCCACAAGGGTCAGCGGGTTCGCTCGGCCCTAGGTAAGGGTCGGGTGCCCATCACACCCTATCGAATTAAGGGTGTGACAAATTGGTATCAGAGCGGTTCGTCCTAGGGGGTTGTCTGCAAAGTCGTGTCCGGTAGAGTCATGTTTATGGTGTGAAGCCGGCCACATTTATAAACAGGAGGCTACGGGGAATCTAGGATGGTTACTCTTCTTTGACATCTTAGATCGTGCCATAGAGTCAAGTTATAGGAAATGAGATTTCTTTTCGCTAACCTTCGATTGCAGCAGAAGAATGGCATTGACAAAAGAAGGTGACCGACGATATTGGAAGCTATAAAGCACGCAGGTAAGTAAAGGTACGAAAGGCATATGCCGAGCACGGTATTGATGTACGATTGAAATGTAAAGTTGGAAAGTAAACGGGAAAGTAGACAGGAAAGCGTGACACGCGTGGTCGTGTTAAGTGTATAAGGTAAGTCCATTATTTTGAGACCGTTATGGATATTGGAAGCCATGTGGCCGTGATACAATACGATATGATACGATACATACATATATGCGATGGCCCTGTGAGGCAATGTTGGTATTTCCTGCATGCAGGTTTTGGATAGTAAGGAATACAGAGGAAACTCTGCTGAAATTTTTCTGGAAATAATACGAGAGTAAGATGTAAGTTTGGAATATGTTTGGAAAAGGTCATATGAATAGCAACGATGTGATTTGACCAAGCCGTAAGTGCGGCTGCCCTTTTGGAAGAATAAGTTAAATTGCGGAATTAGTAATAATAGTAGACAGGAGGTCAATGGGGATATGGTAATAAGGAATTTGGAATGGACTAGCGATATCAAGAGATGATATAGAGAAGACTGGTAGGTTTGAATAGAGTAATATGTATTAAGGCATCGACTGAATCGATGGGTAGGAGAAACATATGATGAGATTATAGTCACGGGAAGTAATGATACGAGTAAGAGGGGTATGAAAAAAAAAAGGGGGGGGGGGGGAAGAAGAAGAGAAAAAGGAAGGAGAATCGTGACGGATAGGAATGTATTAATAAGACGGCTGCCGGTATGCATTGTAAGGGCGGTTTGGGAATATGTTAAGACTCCGACTTACTCAATATTATGTGTAGAAGGTCGTGCGGTGAGGTAGACGCAGTCAGGAAAGCGTTAAAGCGTCGTATTCCATCAGAGTCCCAAAGTTAAGCGTGCTGACGTGAGAGCAATTCCAGGATGGGTGACCCCCTGAGAAGTTTTTTGAAAAGTCTCACAAATTCAGGCGTAAGAGGCAAATGAGAAGTTAGGTTAATCTAAGAAAAATTAGAATCTGCGGAGCGGGCAGAAACCATAAAAGGTCGCGTAGGACGGGCGGATCAGGTCGGTAAAAAAGAGGGGTTAACGGAAGGAAGGAATAAGAAGGAAGCGAGACAATAGTGTAGTAATAGGATATAACGTGTGTAGCTGAGGGCACGAGTGCCATAAGTGACGGGACGGTGAAAGACCAATCGTAGGAAGATAAGAAACAAGGTAGAATGAGTGCTAGAAGATGACTGGCGTGTTACAGATAAACGTGAGTGAATAGAATATGTTTTGAAATGAATAGAGGAATAGGTAGGAGTAGTGTGTTCCAAATGACGTAGAGACAGCACCAGATTCCTCGTGTACAGAATAAGAGGTATGTCGGGGTAATGATAATGTTCCGAAAAGGACTCTGAATACTTATTGTCGGAGCAAGAATATTGCCTAATTAGATTGGAAAGAAGGACGTGGGGCAAAATGTAAACGGATAACGGTATAAGCACACCCCTAAAGGGGGGAAGCGGGTGAGAGAAATGTAAGGATGAGATAGAAACAATTGACACGGTAATGTGTTTGATAAGGATGCCTGAGTTACAAATGGGACCCCTTTACTGAAATAAGCTAGTAAGATCGGGAAACCAACCATAGGCGGATAAAAGTCAGGAAGGTATTTAAGGTAATGTGAGAAGTTTTTGCGTTTAGACTTTGAATGACATGACACCAGAAAGTGGGCGTGGACGAAGAAAAAGAGTATGACAAGAGGACGGTATTGAATAATTTAAGAGATAGCGGAAAGGATGGCGATGCTATACGGGATTAAGGGCCAAGATGTTGGCTATAAAGGTGTTCGCTAATGCTATCGCAACTTGTCAGTATCAAAGAAAAGGGAGTAGAAGACCCTTTACGGTAGGAAGTGAGGGAGTCAAGAGCGGTTAAAGGAAGGGGAAGAAATATGACAAAATAGGACGAGCGAGTTGGTATGAACAAGATAGATAGGGCAGGACGAGCCAAAGGATGAAAGGATCGTGTCTAAGATTGAGCGTACTCTATACAAGTTGTACAAGGATAGTGATGTCACCCGTAAGTAGTCTTTGTGCTAAGAATAAGACTATGTAAGTATTTGATAAGAAAGGTAATGGCGTAGCGAGGACGATCTGCAGCTGCGATATTTCGGAGACACTACGGAAAACTATAATGATGGATTAAGCCAATCACTAAAATAGCATTAGTGCTGAGGACGGACGAGGCACGGCTATGGTGGAACTAAGGATCTGTCTCGATACCAGAAGTAAGATAAGAGAAGGGAAAACAAGGAAGGACATGAGGATTAGTAAAGCGGCGCCGAGGTATTTCTTGGGCTAATCTGAACACCTTCGCGTATTCTCACGGAGATTGCAATATAATGTGTGACAGGAGGGTAAAGCGCAAGAGAGGTCTTCGAGCTAAAGGTACAGAAAGGATGTCGGCAAGGAGAAATGAACCCAAAAGGACATTTGGACTAACAGTGACAATTGGAGTTGAAAGGAACAGCGAGGAGTAGTTGGAAAAAAAAAATCTTGAAGGGGAGAGAGAATCTTTGCTCTCATGAAGGAAAACAACGGTTCCCAAGGAAAAAGATATTACACCCCGTAAATTCTATAGATTGGAATTTGATAGGGTTATTGACAATAAGATGCAAAGTCATAGGTGCTTGTGCTACGATTATAAGGGTCTGAGTTCGCGTGGCGGAACAATAACAGGAAGGAGATGACCTGAGAAGCGGAAGAGGAGATGAAGGATAGGTAATCTAAATTTTGAAGTTGGTTGTGCGGACTGATGAATGAACTATATGCGGGGGGCTATGAAAGGAACCCCCCCGAGGTGCTTATGCGACCCCGCGGGACTAGTTGAACATTCGAGGACGAATGTTCCAAAGGGGGGAAGGATGTTATATCTCGCATTTTGTACATTTGGATGTCCCGAGTTAATGGCGGAAAGTTAGGGATAAGGTTATAGTTTTTTTTCAAGAATGCATGAGTTGCGTGTTCATCTTTTGTCGATATGGAGCATTAAGGGTAAGTTTGGAATAAAGAAGAATGAGGGGCTAGAAGTTGGAAAAAAAAATTCATGAAGTGGCCAAATGGCCAATGTGGCCGTGCATGGTGGAGTAGGTCCCACCTATGGTGGGCCAATTGTTTCATGCCATGAGGTGGTGCATGTGTATACCATGTATTTGTAAGGGATTTATGTATATATATGTGGATATTAGAGGACCATGCAAGACTTATTCATCTTTGATGGCTTAAGGAAATTTCTAGAAAATTGAAGAAAATTGGAGAGAAAAAGAAAAAGAAAAAAAAAAAAAAGAGGGCACATGACCGGCCATGTGCCCATAATTATATATATATATATATATATATATATATATATATATATATATATATATATATATATATATATGTGATGCCAATACAAGACTCAATTCATTATTTGAGCACCTTAAGAAAAATTCAAGAAAGTTGGAGAAGGAGAAGAGGAACCATTCGGCCAAGACTTGGCCGAAAATGGTGTCCCTCAAATTTGATCAAGAAAATTATTTTTCCCTTGTCTCTCTACTAAATGGAAGACCCTCGTCAACGTGGAGTGGTTGTTGGAACAAGAAAATCATCCGTTCTTGCAAGAGGAGCCTTGGCCGAGAGAGAGAGTGAAGAAGAGGAGTGAAGAAGGCAAGGTTTAATCCTCATTTTCATATGTTATAGATGATTGTGTGTGTTGTGGAGTGTGTAGACGAATGAAATTCATGAAGTTGTGAAGAGTTGTGTGTGGCCGTGTGTGTGTTAGGTTGTATAGAAGTGAAGAACTAATTTATTTAGCATGTTTGGATTGTGTATTATGGATGGTTGTGTGTGTGGTAGAATGTGTAGAAATGAATGGACTTCATGGAATTATGTATGTTGAAGACTTGGTCGTGTAGGGGCTGTTTTGGTGGAACATGACGGGCAAATTTTATGTAGTATTTTGGTTGTCGTCGTTGTGAATTCTATGATGTAAAATGCAAGTTTAATGATCCAAGTTGAAGTTATAGTTGTGTGGGCTGATTTGGAAGTAGTGTGATTTTAATATGCCTTCTTGAATTTATGGAAATAATGTTGTAAACGTATGGAATTGTTGATATAGTTTATGAATTTGGAAGAAGAAAATATGTTATTGATGTTCCTAATGTAGTTGGAAGATTTCGGGTGGAATGGCCTATTGTTTGGGTTGTTTTGAATATTGTATGGATTGCTTGGAATGCTCTTAAATCGTGTTTGAATGGTCTCGGATTAACATTTGAACGTATGATCATTGATGCTAGTTTGAATGTATATAGTTGAATGGAAGACAAATGAAATGTTGTCGAATTGTGTGGAAAGGAATTATTGATGTTAGAATGCGTTTTGAATCACTTATGGATATTGCTAGTATGGTTGTTGGTTTGGTTGTTGTTGATTTGGCCGAGTTGAATTCTCGGGGATGTTGAAGTTTTAGGGGAAATGCGCAAAATTTCTGAGACAAAGTGTTAATTTGGAATTGGATTCTTAAGTGTTATGGCTAATGGTTGATGCATAATGACATCATTGTAGATCGTGAGAAGTCGAGACTCAAGCTTGGATTAGCTTAGGAAGCGGCTAAGGTATGTAAAGCTAACCTCTTCTTTCTTTTGGCATGTCTTAGATGCAATTAAGGTATGACATGATTTGTGCTCGGGGTAACTCCGTTCTTACGTTCTGAGTATGTATATGATTTCTATTTGCTTCATGATGTAATATTTTTCATATGGTCCTTAAGTCTTATGTATGCTCGGATTTCAAACATTGTACAAAGAATTTTACTCCTAAAAGATCCTATGTCTAAGAACGTCCGTAACTTTTGTAAACAAAACCGGATTGCTTTAATACGCTCACAAATGATCCCATGACATGTAACGACTTTAACTTTCATGTGCGGGCCGGATTGACTTGATGCATATCCGTGGGCCCCGAGGTTTACGTTTGTATAGTCCTAACGACTTGTTTTTGAAAGAACTCAGCATGATTTCCGTTTTGACTTTCGAGCATCGACTACTCACTTCATTGAGTCTGTGATGATGATTATGTGCATATGGTTTCTCACTACTCTGCTCGTGCAAGCTCAATATGTCTTTCACCGAGTCCCGGGCCGGGTACGTATTCGTGCACATTCCACTGCATTATTCACCGAGTCCCTCATTAGAGGGCCGGGTACGCTATATACATGTATATATATATATATATATATGATGTGATGATGTGATGAGATGGGGATGGCGGCCAGGATGGCATACCGAGTCCCTTGCTAGCGGGGCCGGGTACGTTATTCACCGAGCCCCTCACTAGAGGGCCGGGTACGGTACGTATATATGTATATATGCATGCATACATGATTATGATATGATTTTACTCACCGAGTCCCTCACTAGAAGGCCGGGTACGGTATATATGTACGATGATATGATGACATGATTACGATATGATTTTACCTACCGAGTCCCTCATTAGAGGGTCGGGACACGCTATATGTTTTCACGATGATTTTATAACATTGATATGCATGATATATGTTTTTCAAAACAAGTCTTATGATTTTCTATACTTTTTACTTCGGTATGATCCCGCTTACTGTGTTTCATGCTTTACATACTTAGTACATATTCCGTACTGACCCCCTTCCTTCGGGGGCTGCGTTTCATGCCGCGCAGGTACACCCAGGTGAGCTGAAGATATTAGTAGAAGATGTTCCAGCGGGATGGGCGAGCTCCATTTTCTCCGGAGTGCAGCCGAGTCGGAGTATGGTGTCATGGTTTTATGTTCCGTGTTAGAGACTTTGCAGACAGTGTCGTGGGTATAAGATGTCGGTTATGTAAGCGGCTATGTAAGCCGATGTATTATTACGCATTGTATTATAAGCGTTATATGTTATAGATTTCATTTGATTTGAAAAAGATGAAAAGCATGTTTGATTTTTCGGAAAACTTTCATTATGCATTTGTGTCATGTTTTTAGGGCCAGTATGATTATGAATGCCACAAGGGTCAGCGGGTTCGCTCGGCCCTAGGTAAGGGTCGGGTGTCCATCACACCCTATCGGATTAAGGGTGTGACAGAATACGAGATGCCTCACTTTTCAAAAATTATCATAATTTGACCTAAGCTTGAAAATAGTTAAGCTGAGGTGATGTTGAGTTGACACTTAACCTCCTCAATTCAAACCAACTTAAACAAGTCAATTATGTATGCCTAAATCAGCTGACACTAAATAGAAATAGATCTAGGAGACTAAAATACAGGACTTGTAAGCTAAGAATGTTTAACATAGTTAAGGGAAATCTCATCTCCCCTTCTGATTAAACCAAGTCCCAACATAAGAAGAAAGAAAAAAAATAGTTAAAAGATGGAGTGTATAATCTCATTCTCAGATTAACAGGTTTTGGACAATTAGTGAAGCATTATTAGTTGATGAAACCGATTTCACAATATGGCAGAACAAGGAAACCACTAGACTCATCATGTTCTCAGCCATACCAAAACAAGAGCAGTGACAGCTTCTTCATATTAATCATAAACACAAGCAGGCTAAATTAAAGCTCCTAACATAAAAGTATTTGATTAAGTACTATATAAAAGGCCAATTTCTACGATCTAGACTAAATCAAAATAGGTACAATCGCACACGAAATCGCAGATCAACCCATACATAGGAATGTAAGACAAAGGACTTTCTCTACCGTTCGTGCTTAAAACTCAGGGAGAAAAAGGAAATTAAACCTTAACTACTTAGGCCATAACATCACTTAAATGAACTGAACTAAGGTAACACAAACAACAATGACAATTCAACAACAACAATACAATGGAGAAGAGAAAGAGATTATATATTGACACATAAACAAAAAACTAGAACAAAACCATTCTTAAGAACATTAAAAACAACAAACAGAACTAAAAATAAAGTTATGACGAGGAAGAAAATTAACCTTTTGTCGAATAGCAACGGGGGCGATGAAAATCAATGAATATCCTTTCACCCACATCAGATTCCGACGAACGGAAACCAGACCCAAAAATTTAACTTTGAGTAAGAACTAAAACTCAAGGCTTAGCCGAGTTCTGAGTGTTCAAACTCTTGGGGTTGTGAAAAATCCACTTGAGGTTTAAGAAACCTATTGTAGGTGTAAAAACCTTTGTTGGAGGTGTATTAACCTTATTGTGGTTGTGTACAAACCTCTTTTTTTTTAAATGGAAAAAATGGGTTCTATTTATAGAGGGCCAATTCTAGGGTTTGGACAATTTGAAATCGATGTGGGTCGGAATTCAAAATGAAATTAGTTGAATCACCTTTCAAATCCGAATCTTTGTACTAGAAGGAAAAGAAAATCCAAAAGCAAAAATGAAAAGAAACAAACAGATGGGTTACCGTTTCGGATTCGATTTGCTGAAGGAAGAAGACAAGAGACATTTATGTTATTGCCCGAAATGGGCGAGCATCGTCTGAAAGACTCAATTAGCTCGTTGAATCTTTGCCAAGAATAATGCTTGAGAGCTGGCATCCGCTGTCTTTAGGGTTCGTTTGGTTCTTTGTTGCATTGAAAAATATGAAAAGAGAAAGGAGAGTTTTGGGATTTAATTGAAGTGGGTCGGGTTTGTGCTTAATTTGTTGGGCTTGTGATAAATTGGGCTGATCTGAAGCAAAAATAAGTGACTATAAGAAATGTAACCTAATCACATTTCAAATGTTACCCATTTTTTGAGAAGTAGCCAATTCAACTTTAACCGAAATCAATTTTTGTGGATCAAAGCCAACCTTTAAAATCCAACCATTCTAAGATTAAATTGAGATGAATTAATAATTCAATTAATTAATTAAGCTTCTTAATTTTAACAAAGAAAAATATTTATTTGTGAAAATAAGCTAATTTTAGTAATTAAATCGAAATGTCTTTAAATTGACAATTGAAAATACGTGCTTGATTAAACCACTTGTTATATATATATATAATTTGATTTTTAAGTTAATAAAATAGACGTAATTAGCACTTAAATTATATGTAAAATATATATTAGGGTATTTTGCCAAATGAAAATGGCAAAATTAAACACCAAACTAGTTAGAAAATATTTTTGACTTTTATAAATATTTATTTCACTCTATTTGAAATTTAAGAAGCTTGACTAGTTAATTTGAATTTTTGGAGGGTTAAAATTGGGTATCAACAATTGCCTCTTTGTTGTTCAGGGATGGTGTAGCCATCCTTGTCCTTGGGCAACGATTTTTGACAACTCAATTTTTGTCCGACCAACTCAACTCATCTTTTAAAGCGAAAAGTGAATGTAGTTATGAAAATTATGGCCGGACCGTGGCCTTTGGGTTTCCTACATATCTCAGGTTGTATGAGAATTCAGGCCACTTGTAGTTCAACTCGATTCTTTAAAAGCATTAAAAAATGTCCTAGTGTCTAATTCATGAGACTGGAGCTTGGGACATGATTGGGGGGAGTTTGGATTACGGTCGAGCTCTGGCAGTGAGTTCGCCTACATATCCCTGTCCTCGGGAATCAGGCCGTATGTAGTTCTACTAGATCGGTAGAAAAGGGTGTTCCTTATGCAAAATTAACCTTTGGTTTGAGATCGGTACTACAAATTTTCGAGTAAGGAAAAGGGCTTGCAACTTCCAAGCTATGAATGTGGCATACTTCACACTCATAATTAAGTCTTTGCATGGACATAATTTCATGTACCTTAAATATGTCATCACCTAGATTTGAAATGAAGGCCGGTGGTGCGCCAGTGTTGGTTCAGAGGTTACATTGAATGCGAAACTCAAAGATAGCGACCCTTGCCTTCTTGGAGAGTGGTTTTGACACGGAAGATACACCTAAATACCCTCTACAGTGGTGTAGTTTGATGGTGGTGAAAGGTGATCCTCAACTCTTGCCCGAAGAGTCTGCTCTTCTTTTCGGCAATGTGCCCTGGTTAGCTGCTAAGAAAAAGATCCACGTTTGCTCCGCATGGGTCGGCTAAGAATAGTTCACGCAACATAATATAAAATCAATAGAATAACCAGATGGTTATCGTTGTAACACCTTTATACATCCTACCCATACTTAAACAGTTATGACATAACATGCTCGTATCCCATAACCATTTCCACACAACATTTGGAAGTAAGGACCAAACGACAACAACAATTACATTCGGGACCGACCCCTGGACAAATTTAACCACAACAATTTGTAAAGGGCAGACCTCAACCTACCTATCAACCAACACTCAGTGGGACCACTATTATTACCTTTTTTTCTCTTTACTTTAATATATACTAGTAATTCAACGATTAGACTCGATCAACACATACCTCGCACTGGACACCAGACTCAAACCACTTATCAAGTATCAAGTAAGGACGAGTAAAGCAATGTAGTCAAAGATAGCAAATCCACATACTCCCCAAACACTTAGCCACGCTAATGAGGTCCACTCAATCTACCTTCTTTTATTTATCAACAGAATAAGAGGCTGCTTGTAACCGCCTCCTCTTAACTATCAAGGGAAAATCAATTGCAACTTACCAGAATGAAACATGTCTATATGTCATCCAATCGGATTAAGCCCTGCCACCGTCACAATTATGTACTCACAATTACAATTCAATCAATGTTAGTATCATATCCGTACGCATACAAAATGGTAATGTTTTCCCAAGTAGCCATGACCTGCAGGGGACCCATGGTGTCTATGCACCGCTCTCTCCAAAACTGGCCTCGGATCACGAGCTCATAACTAGGCCACATCCTCACCCTCAGTCAAATGTGCCTTTTCATATTTAAATAATCTTTCTCATTTCTATGTATTTTCGTTCCACAATCAATTAAGGAATGTGAACAATCAATAAATCAACAACAAGGAATATAAGTCACCATGTCACGAGTCATAACAAGACTTAAGAAATCAACCCCCTAACAATGTGGATACTCCGCGAAGATTCATACAGTAAGAATACAAGTCATCACACAACATCCATACCAAGACTCTGACTCGACTCGTCAAAACATAAACAAGGAATTTCTCCAAATCAACAAGAAAGTAAATACTGACGGTTCCCACATGCTTGGTACCTCGAATAACGACAACATGACTGCCCCCACCCATGGTACAACAAGACTCCATTAAAGCCAACTCAGTAATTACACATACCCCACCACGCTAACTAGAATCAATAACAAACCATACTCACCACTTTGCTTTCCTTTTTGGCCTACTAGCTATGCATCTTGGTTCACTTATTAACTTAATGGCAGGATGCCCACAGAAATCAACATTTATTTTAACCTAAACAATATTCAACCGAACTCCGTGTCCGAATACCTAGTCATGCTTTCTTTCATCAATTCTATAGCATATATACTATTTACTAATCAAAGTCTAACTCAAGTAAATCATAACCTACCTCGTTGCCGAGCAGCTATCACGAACGTTCATTGGAGTATCCACCATCCTATCTTTGAGCCGGAAGCCGTGATAGAGAAATCTTTAAGGAAGATAATGTGAAGGATGTTTGAAGGGCTACCTTTCCCTAGTCATCAAGTGGTTTTCTCAGGGAATACCCTAATGACGGCTTAGAAGAGAGGTTTTGTGGACAAGAGGGGTTAAATCTGGAAATAAGGTCATTACACGTGGGTTCTGGTCTACATACACAGCTGCAGCGGAGAGCTTGTCCGCTACAGCGGGCTCGCTATGGCAGTCGTCCACCCGCTAGAGCGAAGAAGTCTTCCTCGGGCCGATAACTCTTTAACTCTCATCTAATTCAATTACGATTAAATAGTACACTTAAAAGTCCCCCTGAACTAATTTTATAACGATACACTTGATTTTTTACACGAGCTGCAGAAGGTTCAATAACAACCAGGCAGGTCGTTACATCAAATACCAATTAAACAACTGTTCGTCCCCGAACGGCATCGGGCGAATTGGGGTCGGAAGGTTATATTATACTGGATGTTATAATTTTACGCAGCTCATACCACATCACAAATTTTAAATCCTTACTCGAGTTCACTTGCCACTGGATATTAATACCTCGGCCATATGGAACATGTGTGGTTAGAACAGCCGTACTAGCGAGGGGATGAGGAATCGGACTTTGAAAATCTTAGTCCACAAAATCGAAACAACTGGGGATGTAGGACTCATACATGATTAGAATCCCTAAGGCTGGGAAGGGCGGGACCACGAGCCGTTATCGCGACTCGCGAACTGAAGGAAAAATGCGGGCCGGCCAGCAGTAGAACTCCCCGCTATATCGGTACAGCTGTAGCGGATCGAGGGCCACTGCAGCGAGAATACTCAGGCAGAATTAAAACGGGGAGGGTGATATTTCACCTTCCCACTTTATGCCTCTCCCTTACCCGAAAACCTCTCCACCCGCCACGATTTTTTCTCCCCTTATTCACTCTGTTAGACTCCTAATATTCCCCCTCTTCCCCTTTTTAAGCTCCCCACACCCTACATTCAACTCCCACACTTCAAAGCACAAAGGAAAAGATAGATTTTTGGGTGAAAATAACAAGGGTCAAATTTTTGGAGTAAAATCTTGCAATCTTTTGCCAACTTAAGGTATGTACTCTCCTCTACTTCTCTATGAGACTGTTAGACCCCATTATTTCAAAAATCTCCATGCTTAAGTTGTTGGGTGTCGAAATGTTAGGATTTTGGGACAAGGATTTTTGATTCGTTGGGGGAGGGAGATTTCGAATTACGGCATGTTATTTCGATGTTCAGAGAGTCTTAGCATCATTGTTTTCTTAAGATCTGCTTTAAAATAGGGGTAAAACCTTGTTGGGGCAGTGGTTGCATTTGGTAGAAGTGTTTTTGATAATGCTTGAAATTTCGAGTCTATTTGCTGTTAAAAAAATGTTTCATGGGGTGTAAACGACATGCATGCTAACATATTACCCGATCTATGTCAAAATCTGTAGAAATTTGGTCAAAATTTTGGGCCACCATTTTTGATGAAGAGGGGTTTTTCTCGCTGGGGAAGACGGGTACGCTGCAGCGGGTCAGTCTACGCTGATGCGGCCTCGCTGTAGCAGTTATACTACCGCAGTAGCGAAGGCTGCTCGGGCAGAACCTAGTTTCTGGCAGTTCCCTCACCTAAGTTGAGTTTTGTTGGTTTTCCTTGGCTATACATGCCCTATAGCTAACTGAACTTGGTGTAACATTGAACTAATGCAGTTTTCTTTTATAGGTACACAATCTTACTACGTCCTGGTCGATCAACAACAACCAGCAGCTCCCATTTATACTAGGTTCGCCAGCACTCAGTGCCGAAGGCCCTACATAAAGCAACAAAGCAAGAGGTTGCTGCATGAGAAGGGCTTTATTATGGATAGGGTGGATGAGCTTGCCCTGGAATTCTATAACCACTTATAGGAGATTGGGTGGAACAGGTTGGTCTAGGACCCCGACAACTGCAATGCCAACTGGGTCAGGGAGTTTTATGCCATTCTCCCCACTGTTGATTGGACCTCTCCAGACCAGGAGATCACCATTCAGGGCGTCCAGGTGAAAGTCAGGGAGGAAATGATCAATGAAATTTATGGGCTGCCCAATCCTCCCGCGGATGAGATGCTTGCTAGGGACCACGATGGTAATGGCCCTTGGTTGGTGAATATCTTTGGTAAAGGAGAACAAGAGGTGTAAGGTCACTTGGGTTGTTAGCTGGACCAGGATCAAGAGTACCTACTTCACCGCTGATGCTCGAAGGTAGCTGAACCTAGTTTTTCAGAGGGTTCGCCCTTCGAGTAACACTACTGATGTCACCTACCCCCGGGCCCTTGTGATTTCTTGCATACTGGATGGTGTGCCTATAAATATGGGTAAGTAGGTGATCGAGGAGTGGAGGAGTTTCATGGTTAAGGCCGGCCTGAGTCTGATGTTCCCCTCCCTTATTACTTCTTTGTACCGGTGGAAAAATGTGCCTACAGAGCCTGCGGACAGGAAGGTTGAGTGCAATCTTGAATTTGACCCGTTAAGGGTGAAGAGTTCGCGGACTCACAGCAAGAAGAAGAAGATAGACTCGGATGACGAGGAGAGTGAGGGCCAGGAGGGAGGAGGAGATGATGCTAGCCCTTCACAGACCTCGGGCCCCTTGGAGAAGATGGCGACTGAGATGGCAGCCATGAGGGGTATGATGGCGGGGTTTGCATGACCTTCCATAGAGGTCGGTTCATCTAGTGCCACTGCTGGGGATGATGTTGATGTTGGTTATTTCACCTAGAATAGGGTGAAGGGGTACATGCGACGCAGACAAAGATACAAAAGTCCATGGACACCTTGCAGGATGTGTATGGTTCTCTGGCCCAGGTCCATGTGGAGCTCCGGGAGGATTTGGACAAAGAGAAGAAGAAGAGGCGAGCCCAGGACAAGTTGTTTGCAAAGATATGGAAGGGCATCAGGGGTATTCTAAAAACCTTGAACCTAAAGGGGAAGCTGCCTAAGGTGACCAAGCATAATGCCCAGCAGTTCTCCTTCCTGAGCGGGTCCAAGCTCGACAGTGATGACTGCAGCAGTTCCAGTATCAGAGGTGACGAGGCGACTAGTAGAGGAGTGGCCTAGTGTTCTCCCCCCTCCCCATTCAGCATGATTTCCCTTGCCCTTGTAGGGCTTTTGTTTTAAGACCTTTGGTTTAATTCATTTTGGTTTGTTTTTATTTCCCTAGTTTTCTCGCATTTTGTTTTTGGATAATAATGTTTTGGTATCGAATGGCCCTTGCCCTTGTTGGGTGGGCTAGGTGCTTCTATAAATTGGTTGTGCTAGGAAATTTTGGTTTTCCTCTGAGTTTTTAGATGAATCATATAGGTTGAGAAATTCTGAAAATGGGGACCTAGTCACTGGAATTTCCTGACCGCTGCAGCGATGGGATTTCCGCTGCGGTCTGGCGCCGTGGCGAGCAAAGCTTTGCGACGGCGAGGATCTAGGAAATGCGAGGTTCTGCTATAGAGGAATAAGATTCACTATTGTGAACCAGCTGTGGCGGTGCGTACACCGCTGTGGCGAAGGATCTAGGTCAGTGAGCCTTTTTTCTACTACCCAACATGATTGTACAACACAGGGAACTTATTGCATACCAATGTAACTGTTACACCTCGGAATTTCGAGCTGCTGAGCGGTGAATAGACTAACGTAAGTTAAGGTGTATATGATGTCCCTACAAGTAAGAAGGGATACTCAATGGTTCTAATTAAGATTCCAAAGACTTTTGAGGCAAGGGAGAAAAGTTCGTCAAAATGAAGCTTCATTGCAGTTCTGCGAAAGGGGGGTTCAACGGTCGTTCTTCGTACCGTCGGACGGGTCGACGCTTCGTCGATTGTGCCGTAGAATTGATTTAGTGCCAAGACCATTCGACGGAACAGATCGACACTCCATCGATCAGTTCGATGGACCGTCCTTCTCACCGTAGAATGAAAGGAAACGAAAGTTGCTCACTGAAAATTTCAAGGCTTCGACGGTCAGATCGATGCCCCGTCAATCTGATCGATGCTTCATCATTCGTATCGTATAATTGCCCGATGGGTCAGATTTTTTTTTTTATATATAGACGACCCAAGCTCTTTTTTTTTCATTTATCATCTTCTCCAATCCTCTCCACCCCTCTAGAACCTTCCCCACACTATATCAACATAAACCCATGATAAATAAAAGATTAAGCACCAAAAATTAGTAGATTCAAGTGCAAGGATGTTCTCTAGGGCTTGTGGATACCAAGAATTCCATTGAAATTAAAGCTAGGGTTTTCTCCAAGTGAAGTATCTTCATTCAAAGATCGTTCCTACACAATCAAAGGTGAGTTTTATGCTCATTTCATGTTATTAAGAATATTGAGTGGTTGAAAGACTTGGATTATGGAAGAAAGTAGAGTATGAAATTCAAATATGAAAATAGTGGTATGTTTGAATAGTAACTTGACTTGAATCATAGTTCTTGATATGTGTCATAATTATGGTTATGGATGACTTTAAAAGGGGATTTTGAGAATCGAATAACGTCTAGCTTGATGAAGTTTGTTGATTATGATATTGTGGGTGTTGTTGTTGAAGTTTGGGAGTTGTTTATTAAATGGAGGAAGTTGTCGAACAAAGGAAATCTTTGCCCAATTTTCGTTAGCCTTTTAGTCGCTTTAGTCTAGATTTAAGCATGTTCTTGATGAGCTAATTTAGTAAGAATTCTCTTGAACGTAGAGTCATGAGCTTGGAAGGAGAAGGTTCAGTTGTCAAGAAGACGTAAAGGTATGTTAAGGCTAGTCCGCTCTCTTTCAAAGGCATGACTCTTATATTATGATTTCCCCTCTATATTTCCACGACCTTCTTACATTCCAAAGTGGAAAGTCTAAGATTATTAAGAGTCCCTCATTAGCTAGAGACAAGATATGTTCTATAATAATGATAATGATAATGATCCTATGTTTCAAAGATTCCGAAGCTTATGAGATGATACTATTATGAGTTACCAATCTTATTTCCTGAATTCATTGATGTTATTTCTTGTTGTTGTCTCACCTTATAATATTAGCTCCTTCAAGGTGAGACATAGTGATGATCAGTGTTCCATAATACAATCGGAGGTCACCGACCATACGTCACTCCGATATGATTGCAGCTTTGATTGGGCTCACATGCATGCTTATTTTTATATATGATTATACTGAGTCTAGTTAACCGGGCAGACACCACTACACTGGGCGTAAATGAGCGGCTTATGGATAATGATGACAGCACCACTAGTGGGCGGCGTGAGATGACTATCCTGGGCGCGGGCTAGTAATGATATATGACTCAGACAGTATATATATATATATATATATATGTTTTTATGTGGTTTTAAAAGTAAAAGTTAGCGTGCATGGTATCCGCCTTAAGAGGCAATCATATGTGTAGGTTATCTCTTTATCTCATGTTCCTTATCGCTTTATTATGTCATTATTCATGTCTTACATACTCAGTAAATTATTCGTACTGACGTCCTTCCTTTTGTCGACCCTGCGTTCATGCCGGTAGTTAGACAGGGAGACGGTCCAAATCCCTAGGAGCATTATCAGCAGATACACCGGAGCACTCCACTTCTCCGGAGTTGCCGTTTATTGGTATATTCTTTTGTGCACATATTTGGGGCATGGCGGGGTCCTGTCCCGTCCTTATGATTTTAGTACTCCAGTTAGAGGCTCGTAGATACATATGTTGGGTAGTAGATGTCTCATGATTACCTCAGTGTATATATTGTATATTATTTTGTAGCCTTGTGGGCTTATATGTATATATATTTATATATATATATATATATACATGTTTTGGGAGATTCGAAAATTAGTTTATAACAAGTCCTATGTTGAAGAGGATAGTTGTCCAGGTTGGGTATGATAGATAGCATGGTGCGTAGTGCTTGGTAGCCAGCTTCGGTTACTCATCATGGCCCACCAGTTGGGTCGTGACAGTAACATACACACATAATTCAAAGGTCATCGATAGGATGGCACCGCCAGATACTAATTGGAATCGACCAAATACCAGTTGGACTCGTCGAGATACCAATTGGGATCATCCAGATACCAATTGAATACAACTTAGAGATGAAACTGACTGAGATAGCACGATGGGAAGGAAAGAAAGGAAGTTTCCTAGATGCCCCATAGCCTCTCGTGGATAGGTACGGATGTCATCGGACCACTCTACGAGACTCTACTAGACATTGCTCTTGTACTCATGAGATCGGTAACCTAGGGCTCTGATACGAACTGTCACGACCCAAACTCATGTGGGCACCTACCTGATTATCTCCTAGGCGAACCCTTACCAACCAACCCCTTTCGTAAAGTTGTTTTGTAAACAAATGCAACCAACAATAGTAAATAAAAAAAACCTTATGAAAACATTCTTTAATTAATTAGAACAATTCAACTTTCCTAAGGATATTGTCTAGACCGGTACAAGAGCTTCTAAATTACAGAGAGATAACAAAATAAAAGACACAGCTTTTGCCTTCGGAATGAGATGTACAGAAGCTGTAGGAAGATATCTGACAGTGCATCTAAGAAAACCTCCAAGAAAGAACCTGAAACACGTCTACACCCCGAAAGGTGTAGCAAGAGTAGTATAAGTACACCATACATACTGGTAAGCATCATAGGTCGACTAAGATTAGTTCACGCAATATAATATAAAATCAACAGAATAACCAGAAGGGTATCGTCGTAACACCTTTGAACATCCTACCCATACTTAAACTGTTATGATGTAATATGCTCGTATCCCATAACCATTTCCATATAACATTTGGAAGTAAGGACAAAAAGATAACAACAATTACATTCGGGATAGACCCCTGGACCAATTTAACCACAACAATTTGTAAAGGGCAGACCTCAACCTCCTTATCAACCGACACCCAGTGGGACCACTAGTTATTACCTTTTTTTCTCTTTACTTTAATATATACTAGTAATTCAACGATTAGACTCGATCAACACATACCTCGTACTTGACACTAGACTCAAACCACTTATCAAGTATCAAGTAAGGATGAGTAAAGCAATGTAGTCAAAGATAGCAAATCAACATACTCCCCAAACACTTAGCCACGCTAATGGGGTCAACTCAATCTACCTTCTTTTATTTATCAACAGAATAAGAGGTTTCTTGTAACCGCCTCCTCTCTACAATCATGAGAAAATCAATTGCAACTTACTAGAATGAACCATGTCTATATGTCATCCAATCGGATTAAGCCCTGCCACCATCACAATTATGAACACACAATTACAATTCAATCAATGTTAGTATCGTATCCATACACACATGCCAAATGGTAATGTTTTCCCAAGTAGCCATGACCTGCAGGGGACCCATGGTGTCTATGCACCACTCGCTTCGGAACTGGCCTCGGATCACGAGCCCATAACTAGGCCATATCCTCACCCCCTGTCAAATGTGTCTTTTCATAGTTATATAATCATTCTCGTTTCTATGTATTTCCATTCCACATTCAATTAAGAAATGTGAACAATCAATAAATCAATAACAAGGAATATAAGTTACCATGTCACGAGTTATAACAAGACTTAAGAAATCAAACCCCTGACAATGTGGATACTCCGCGAAGATTCATACAGTAAGAATACAAGTTATCACACAACAGCCATACCAAGACTTTGACGCCACTCGTCAAAACATAAACAAGCAATCACTCCGAATCAACAAGAAAGTAAATACTGACAACAAGAAAGTAAATACTGACGGCTCCCGCATGCTTGGTACCTAGAATAACGACAACATGACTGCCCCCACCCATGGTACATCAAGACTTCATTAAAGCCAACTCAGTAATTACACATACCCCACCACTCTAACTAGAATCGATAACAAACGATACTCACCACTTTGCTTTCCTTTTTGTCCTACCAGCTACGTATCTTAGTTCACTTATTCACTTAATGGCACGATACCCACAGAAATCAACATTTATTTTAATCCAAACAATATTCAACCAAACTCCGTGTCCAAAGACCTAGTCATGCTTTATCCCATCAATTCTATAGCATATATACGATTGACTAATCAAAGTCTAACTCAAGTAAACCATAACCTACCTCGTTGCCAAGCCGATATCGCGAACGTTCATGGAGTATCCACTATCCCGTCTTTGAGCCGGAAGCCATGATAGAGAAATCTTTAAAGAAGATAATGCGAAGGATATTTGAAGGGCTACCTTTCCCTAGTCATCAGGTGTTTTTCTCAGGGAATACCCTAATGACGGCTTAGAAGAGGGGTTTTTTGGACAAGAGGGGTTAAATCCCAAAATAAGGTCATTAAACGTGGGTTCTGGTTCGCATACGCCGCTCCAGTTGACAGCTAGTTCGCTACAGCGGGCTCGCTATGGCGGTCTTCCACCCGCTGTAGTGAAGAAGTATTCCCCGAGCCCACAACTCTTTATCTCTCATCTAATTCAATTACAATTAAATAGTACACTTAAAACTCCCCCGTGAGCTAATCTTATGATGATACACTTGGTTTTCGTACACGGGCTGCAGAAGGTCCAATAATGAAAAGGCAAGTCGTTACAATCTTGGCGCTGCATCTTTGCCTTACCACCCTTATATGGCTTTGATGGCCTTCTTGGCTATCCTTTTGAAAGTGAGTGACCTTCCTGGCACTGTTTGGTTTGTCGGACCTCCTATGGTCATTTGCTTGCATGGATAGCCCTCTTGGCAGTATGTATGGATGGACATCTTGGCAGTTTATCTAAATAGAACTCTTGGCAGTACGAATGGCCCTTTTAGTAATACGAATGGCCTTATTAGCAGTATGGCCCTCTTGGCGGTAAGGCCCTCTCGGCGGTATGGCCCTCTCGGTGGTATGACCCTCTCAGCAGTATGGTCCTCTCGGTAGTATGGCCCTCTCAATAGTATGACCCTCTTGGCAGTGTGGTCCTCTTGGTAATATGTCCTTCGTAGTAATATGGCTCTCTTGGCGGTATGGCCCTCTTGGCATCGTGAATGGCCCTCTTTGCATTGTGAATGGCCCTCTTGGCGGTATAGCCCTCTTGGTAGCGTGAATGGCCCTTTTGGCAGTATGAATGGCTCTGTCGGCAATTTGATATGAATGGCCCTCTTTGCATCGTGAATGGCCCTCTTGGCGGTATAGCCCTCTTGGCAGCGTGAATGGCCTTTTTGGCAGTATGAATGGGTCTCTCGGCAATTTGATATTAATGGCCCTCTTGGCAGTATGGTATGAATTGCCCTCTTGGCATGTAAATGACAGATATGGCCACTCTGGCTAAATCGTCTTTCTTTCATCCTTTATGTTGATTGTGACCCTTTTGGCCCGATTGTTCACCCATGTGGCATTTTTACTTTGTAGCCCTTGTTCCTAGATTTTTGCCCTTGTGGCGCTTTGTCCCTTATAGCCCTTTTTGGATAGATATTTTCCCTTATGGTGTTTTGACCTTTATAAAACTTTTTGGTTAGATATTTTCCCTTGTGGCTTTTTAATCCTTTTACATCCCTTTTTGGCTAGATATTTTCCTTGTGGTGTTTGAATCCTTTAACACCCCTTTTTGGCAAGATATTTGTCCTTGTAGCATTTTGACCCTTTGTTAGCCCTTTTTGGCTAAACATTTGCCCTTGTGGCATTTTTTATCCTTTTGTAGCCTTCTTGACTTGAGTGGGCCAGTCTGGTGGCGTTATATTCATTATGGAGCCCTTTTGGCTTGATTGTGCCGCCCTTCTGGCACTTTGTCTATTATATAACCCTTTTGGCTTGATTATGCCGCCCTTGTGGCTCTTTGTCTACTATATAGCCCTTTTGGCTTGATTATGCCACCCTTGTGGCACTTTGTCTATTATATAGCCCTTTTGTCTTGATTATGCCGCCCTTGTGGCGCTTTGTCCATTATGTATCCCTCTTGGCTAGATTATGCCATCATTGTGGTGCTTTGTCTATTATATAGCCCTTTGGCTTGATTATGAAACCGTTGTGGTGCTTTGTCTATTATATAGCCCTTTTGGCTTGATTATGCCGCCCTTGTGGTGCTTTGTCCATCATGTAGCCTCTTGGCTAGATTATGCCACCCTTGTGGCGCTTTGTTCATTATGGGGCCCTTTTGGCCTGATTGTGCTGCCCTTGTGCCGCTTTGTCTATTATATAGCCCTTTTGGCTTAATTGTGCCACTTTCGGCTTCCAATAAAGTATGGCCCTCATGGCCGAATTGGTCGTCCTTTTGGACATTCTTAAATCAAGTCATGGCCCTTTTGGCCAGAAGCCTCGTTCCATTTGGATATTAAGAAAGGTCATTACCTTGATCCCTTCAAATCTTAATGGTAATCACCCTGATACCCTCTCCAAATTTGTGGGCCATACCATCGAAGCCCACTCTGATATTTGTACAAATCTGTACTTCAAAGAAGACGGTCAGTAGCTATGTCATCGCTTTGCCAGCGACTTTAATCAAAATAATCTTATAAAGAGCTTTAGAAAGAATAATGACATATACGAAACCACTGAGCATCGTTCGCTCGTTGTAGAGATAGGGCACGTTTTCCGTCGATTTTGGCGATCATCAACTATAATCTGGAGAGTTTGATATCCCCCTTGTGATCAAGGAAAGTCGTTGACGATTTAATGTTGACTTCTGCAAAATTTCAAAGCAAAGTCATTAAAGTAGTCACCAAAGCATTCATAATAGAGAAGAAAGTTAAAAGTGTAGTCGTTCAGCTTGTGCCGTTAGATAGGCTTTGTTTGATATTTCTGGTTGTTGTTGAAGAATCAATTTTCATTTTGTCTGGCTTGATATTCTTTCCAGGCAATTCGGCATATCAAGCGTCCCTTCAGCTTGATCGATAGACTTAATGCTTGATGGCGTTACCTGCAAAAATTCTTGTGCAGAAGTTAGTAAGGAATTGAAGATAAAGTTGGATATGAAGTCGTTCGATGTGACGATCTCCGTCTTTGGTTTATGCTTTTGATAACGTCATGTTTTGAGAAGTAGATTTGACGTTGGAGGCTCAAATAGCCGATTTCAGTCCCTACTTTGTTTGAGGATCTTTGAGGATCTCTGTAGAGAGGAGATGTTGCCTGGTAAAAGGTATTTGGAACATAGACACTGATGTTTGATTCGGTTGCTTGAAGTTTGAACAGAGATCCTCGGGCGGTTTTCTAAATTTCTTTAACATGTTGACCTAGTTTAAGTTGGATCGACGACTTCCTGTGTCGAGCCTTGAATTGGAATTTTTGAGACCCTCTAAAAAATTCTGCCCCAGTTGAAAATGTGTCGGCGACCTTTCGTGCCGAGTCTTGTGAAGGAATTTTTGAGACCTTTCTCAAAATTCTGGCCCAGTTTGTGTTAGAAAACTCTCGTACCAACTCTAAATTTTAGAATTTTTGAGACCCTCTCCAATATTCTGCCCTAGTTGAAGATGTATTGGTGAACTCTCGTGCCAACTCTAACTTTTTGGAATTTTTGAGGCGCTCTAAAAAATTCTGCCCCCGTGGCTTCTGAAAGGTTTCTTGGGTTTTTTTATTGGTATGACCGAGCTCATACAACGCTTACGTATCCCGTAATGATAGGAATCAGGTCAGACTAGCTTAAATGGTGTAATGGCGTATTAGAGATAAGTCATATTTGTCCTTCCAGCGTAGGGAAAAGAGGCTTGCAACCTCTTAAATATAAATGTGGCCGGCGACACATCCATAAGTAAGACTTTACATGGACATAGCTTCCTCATTACTTTGAGAATGTTGTCATCTTGATCTCTGAAAAAAGGGACTGAAATCGTCGTAGTGCTGAGCTATATTTGCACTAAACACTTGTGTTGTAGTTTTGACACAGGTTTTGACTTTCTTGGGGAGTTCAGTATTCCTCTCAGCAAAGAAAGGTCGTTGAAGACTTGACGTTGATATGCTATTCTTTAGCATGTTTGAGCAGTATCTTCGTGTTTGATTGATAGACCAGGCGCTTGCTTGTTGATGTGCGATTCCTGCGAGATTCGACTATGATTGTTAGTAAAATCATAAATATGTTACTATAAAACAAAGGACAAGATAAAGAAGGAGTTTAGAGATGAAGCCATTTTGGCTTATGTTGATTAAGGTGCGAAAATCTAGCTAGCGCCTCATAGTCTTGATTCCTGATCTCAACCTTACATAATCTCGTAACCTGTAATTTAAGAACAAGCGTTAGTAGACAGAATGAAGTGAAAGGAATAAAATTGAAGATGGAGTTAAAGGTAAAGCCATCTGGCTTATAAAAATGAGGTTGTGGTGGGCCTTAATAGCGCCTTTGATCAAGATCTGTGGACTTGACGCCGATTTGGGCCTCGTTGCCTTGTATCTTTCTTGTCCATGTGCTCACAAAAAAATTTCTTTGGTAGAAAAATGATTGACTTGTGTTAATCCCACTAAATGTGTCATGACAGACGGGTGGTAACGGGAATATAAATCCTGGGATACGTGTTGTGTGAGTTGAGGGCTAAATGGCCATTTTAGGGACGTCACGTAAGGTGCGCTCCTATTTGCTTGGATTTCTATAAACTCAAGGAGTTGTTTTCTTGATTGGGTCACTTTGGAGTTTGAACAAGGAGAGGAAAGTACGTCGAACTTTTTTTTTTTTTTTTGACATTTTAATGTTGTTGGAGAGGTAGCGTAGCGCATGGGTAGGCTAAAAAAGATCATGACTTGAGTTTCATAAAAAAAAATGCTTTGATGGTCCCCACGAGTTAATCATAAAGAAATAAAAACACAAAAGGTAACAACATTAGTCCATTGGTCATAACAAATAAAGCAAGTAACCATTGTTTTGCCTGAAATAGAATAGTCGTAATCCGGTCAAAATGGAAGACTTTAAAAGACAACCTAAGGAGCTAACTGAATGGATTGGATTTTTATCATTTAACTTACTTTGAGACTAACAAAGTGGACAGGGGAAGGTTCGAGAATTCGTACTCGATCATGGGTCTGTATTTGGAAAGCTTTTCTAGAGTAACAAAATTATGGGTTGTGATTGACTCTAAACTGGTTGAGTGTCACTAAATTAAATTGATGACAAGTGCACCTTTGGCAATTATCGGGTGGGGAAAGCGAATTTTAGGAACGATGTGGTCAAATATAATTGGCGATGACCGAGTGACTTTTTCTGAAAAACTTGGCATGTATGACTTTGAGAGTGTAAGGGTGTAACTTTGACGACCTTTGGACTCAATAAAGTGTTTTATAGGGATGACAGGGTCAACGATAATTGGATGATGACCGGACGGCTTTTTAGGAAAACTTGGAATATTTGGACTTTTATGTAAGGTTTCGGGGGCTCGAGGTACGACTCTAGCAACCATTGGGATGTAATAAGGTGATTTTTAGGAACGAGGTGGTCAACGATAATTGGATGATGACCAGACGATTTTCTTGGAATATTTTGTACATTTGGACTTTTATGTAAGGTTTGGAGAGCTCGGGTTATTTTAGGTGGACTTTGAAAAAGTTTGACTTTGAGGTTTTGTGTGCTTAATGACATTCTAAAATTTCATAACCGAATAATGGACCGTTCATGTTCAAGGCAAAATAGATGTATTTAAGCATATAATCAAATAGGCATAAAAACTCATATTGCATAGCATGTAGCACATAAACAATATATATTGCGTCCTAATCATGCATTTAACCTTTTTAAGCCAAAGGTAAGCCTATTCGATGTGAAGGATATATATGTCGTTAAGACGTTCCGTTTGCCCCAAGATTTATACAAACTTATGAACATACTGAATAGGGATACATAGTATGAGAATGGGGTATAGAAACGGCAGTCCCACGCATGGGTACAAATTCTAAACTAAGCCACCAAAGGGGTCCTTCATCGTCTCTCGAATTTTCCAAGCTCCTCTCAGATGAAGTCTAAAAAGTATAGGAAAAATTCCCAACCCCAAGAACAAACGGTTCATATAACAGCATGTATATCCTTCAATTTTTCACATAGTCGGATGCGGTGTCTTTGGGTCATAGACTGTCTTGATACAGGGTAGTCTCCTTAATATGTTTTAGATACGTCTCAAATATCCAAAACCCTTCTAGGTAAGCATGCGCTAGTCCATTGGGATTTGGCTTGGCTCTATTCTAGTCAATGCTAGAGTGGGCTTTTCAAATTGACAGGGACCTGAGCAGACTACCCGGGGTGAACCGTTGTCGGCTATTGGACGACCGCGTACCAACTCCACGTTCAACGTGTTCCAAAGAAGTATTTTTTTTATTTTTTAGTGAAGATTAGACCGCGAGCCCATGTGTCCCCTTTGAAACCATGCTTTTTGCCGGTGGTTGCGATTTAATTTATGATATGCATGCAATGACAGTTATATATACAAGAAAGTAAACAATTAAACAAAATAATAACAATTGAAATCAAGTTATATTGAAACCCTTATGGTTAGAACCTAGAAAATTCCCGGCAGAGTCGCCATCTGTTAAGGTTCACTTTTACGCGGGTGCATAAAAGCTACTAAGAGGTTGTGGACTCTATTGGATATTTGTATTTTTTAGAGTCGCCACCTAATTTATAAGGAAAATTAGGAAAACCAAGTTAAAAGGGTTTATCAAACAAGAGAAAAATCCTTTTTAATCCAGTGTTCGAGGTAAGTGTTCTGATGATCCCCTAGAGAAGGTTTTAAGCACCCTAGTATTAAGGATTCGTAGAATACGGTTGACCTACGAGCTTCACCATGTGATTATTGTAATTATTTGCTTAAAGAGTTTAATTTCTTGTATAGCTTGTCATGGCATATCATAAAGTATTTTGGCAAAAATTTCATTAATTGAGGATGAAAAGAGTTGAATTTTCCTTGGAAAAAATACATATAAGGTTTTAAAGTCATTTCATTTCCGGACCAAAACACACTTAAGATTTCTCTTAAGTAGAGTTCAACTAATTTGGTCCAAATTTTATGTCTCTTGTATCCTTATAAGTTTTTCATGAAAAATTTCCAAATATATGTCATTTGCAAATGTGCCATGAAAATTATACAATGTTTATAAAAATATAAAAATGTCCCTTTTCACCTATGACTAGATTTATCCATTTTTTACTTTCATTGAAGGTCAACCATATATCTTTAAATCCTTTCCTCAAACTCGTATTTAAAGTAAAGTTCCTTCGTTTGATTAGCTTTTGCGGGCCAAGGCCCAAAGTTATTTTTTTTTTTTGTTAAAACAACTTGAGCCATTTTTTATTATACAAGGTTTCAACTACATTCTAACCAAAGGGTTTTCAATAATACAAGCATTTACAAGTATAACATGTATACAAATTGCAAAAGATAAATAAAGATAGGGAGAGAGGGGGAAGGTGGAGAAATGTTAGATTAACTAATCCTATCTCCTCGCCTTCTTGGACCTTTTAGTTTCAATTCCGCTCTTTGCTAATTCCTCGTCCAAAGCTCCGCGTATCCAAGTCTTTACTTCATATTCCACGAACCTGCTTTTATTTATACCTCGCAAGATGAAAAGAAAATAATTAGTTAAACGATACGCCACCCTATGATGTGGAGTTTATAAACATAACAATAGTATTCTTCAGACTCTTATCAAAACTTTGAGAGTTTTGATTACGGGGGCTCAGATTCTTATTTTCAAATTTTGGCAAAAAGAAATCTGGAACATGTCGTGGCTGCTAACTAGTGACTCGTCAGGCATTCTACTTGCCTTGCCAAATGCATGTTGGTTTATACCTTGTTATTTTATTATGAGTGTCATCATTGACTTTAATCGAAATGACTTAACCGAGGGGCAACCTTTCCGGAAAGGACATGGCCTCAAATTAAATGTTCTTATTGGCCCAAGTGTAGTATCATGTTCAAATCAGTATTCTTTTGACCAAATATAGTAATCTGTTTATTTTCAGCAAGGTTGTGTAGCAGCAGCTGCTTTGCAGGGCAGCAACATCAAGTAGCAACAATTTGTACCAGCAGTCAACATAGCAGTACCCATATTTCCTCAAACGTGGCAACAACCATTTTCCTCAGAGAGATGAGATCTAGAACACAGCAACCAGCAAACATGGCAGCAACTAGCAATGCCAATACAGCAACTCAAACATAGCAGCAGTGGCTTTCTCAAAATGGGCACTAAACATTGCTACCAGCCCCACTAAAATGCAATAGGTTTGGTATCAAAATACAAAAAACATTTGACCAAAATACAGCAATGGCAAACCAAACATAGCGATAGTCTTAAAGTGCAGCAGTTGACTCATCACAGGGCTTTGACTAAGCGTATGATTTCGACTAAGAAATGCAGCAGCGGACTGTTTAGTATCAACCATTCAGCTGCTAGGCAACCTTAAAAAATACACCATCTAATTTCCCAAAACAGCAGCAACAACATATACCAAATGTGCATCATTTGTTTTCTCAAAAAACATAGCAGCAAACATTTAAAATGAAACAACTTGCAGTGAAAGATCCTCTTAAGTGTGCAACAGTTACTCAAAATATACAGAGATCAGTTAAGGTTTGGAACTCCCTCGAGTCATGCAAAGAAAGAGAAGAAGTAAAAAATGAGTATCCCAAAGAAAAAAGCTTTAACAAGATAATGTCCAACGGAATATGAGATACTTCACTTGTCAAAAATTATCATAATTTGACCCAAACTTGAAAATGGTTAAGAGGACTAATGTATTAGTTTCAAGACTTGAAGAAGAAATGAGCATATCTACATATTCTCATTATGATCAAAATTATTCAGAAATCTCAAGTTAACAAGATATAATGGTTTATTTCTCCAAGTCTCAACTAAGTTTGAAGAATCTTCTAGTACTTTTATAGGACTATAAATATTGAACTATGTTCTGACGACCAAAGTAATTCAAACAAAGAAGAGAAAACTCAAAACAAGAAACCAGTAGATGGCAAACTAATTCTTCCCAGATCCTCACTCATTAAGGAGATTCAAACACGTCACAGATAAACTCTTAGGACAAAATGAAGTAGGAAAAAACATAGAAAATTCATTTTAGGATCATTCCAAAAAATAGTCTTCAAGTCCAAGCCAAAAGATGATTTTTACTTGCAACTATGATCTCTAAAACTGAAAGGAGTTCATTTTCTGTGAGGTAGAACAGTCGGGTATTCCCAAATTATGTTGAATTCCTCTAACTGATTTAAAGGCATAACAAATGGCTCTTACACTATGTGAATAAGCATCTAACTGGACTATTTGCAAGCAAAGGTATGATAACAAAACCAACTCTATGCTATTGGACAAGGGAAACAAATAGCTATCACAAACAACAATAAGTTTTCCAGGATCTCAATCATGACCCACGGATTGTTTTTTTAAGATTAGAAGTCGGCACATCAAGCATTACACTACCTTTGAATCTTTAAGATAGTGAATTAGGCAAAACCATATACTAGAGTAAATAATTCCCCATTAACAACTTAAAGTGATAAAACAAGAAACATACACAGACACACATGGGTAGCAGGTTGGGGAAAACTTAATGCTTAATAGGCCAAGACTGCTTGTCTAACTGGGGATTAAGCTGAGGTGATATTGAGTTGACATTCAACCTCCTTAATTCAAACAAACTTAAACAAGTCAATTATGTATGCCTAAATCAGGTGACACTAAATAGAAATAGAGGAGACAAAAATACAAGACTTGTAAGCTAAGAATGTTCAACATAGTTAAGGGAAATCTCATTTCCCCTTCTGAATAAACCAAGTCCCAACATAAGAAGAAAGAAAAACCAGTTAAAAGATGGAGTGTATAATCTCATTCTCAGATTAACAGATTTTGCACACTTAGTGAAGCATTACTAGTTCTTTGAAACAGATTTCACAATATGACAGAGCAAGGAAACCACAAGACTTATCATGTTCTCAGTCATACCAAAATAAGAGCAGTGACAACTTATTCATATTAATCATAAACACAAGTAGGCTAAACTAAAGCTCCTAACATAAAAGTATTTGATTAAGTACTATATAAAAGGTAAATTTCTCCGATCTAGACTAAATCAAAATAGGTACAATCGCACACGAAATCGCAGATCAACCCATACAAAGGAATGTAAGACAAAGGACTTCCTCTACAGTTCATGCTTAAAACTCAGGGAGAAAAAGGAAATTAAACCTTAACTACTTAGTCCGTAACATCACTTAAATGAACTGAACTAAGGTAACACGAAAAACAACGAAAATTCAACAACAATAATAAAATGGAGAAGAGAAGGATATTATATATTGACACATAAACAAAACAATAGAATAGAACTATTCTTCAAAAAATTAAAAACAACAAACAGAACTAAAAATAATGCTATGATGAGGAAGAAAATTAACTTTTTGTTGAGCAGCAACGGGGGTGATGAGAATCAACGATGTAATGACCTGTTTGGCCATTACTAGACTTACCGCAGCAAGTGCCTAGAGACCAAGTTGATTAGTTGCACGATTAGTCCACGGGGAAGTTTTACCCTTAATTTTAACTATAGTCGAGTTGGTAAGTGCAAACTAGTGTAGGGCCACAAGCACAGTATCATCGCTACAATAGTTCAAAGACCGCTGCAGCATGTCCGCCCCAACGGTCATCCCCTCCGCTAAAGGTGAGGCAGTAATCACCAAGGATCGCTATCGCGATACATCCTTCTCCACAACGGTATCGCTACTGCGGACTAGTAGGCTGCTGCAGCGGCCAACGCTGACCAGACCCAATATTAAAACCCTATTTTGGGATTTGACCTCACTTTTCCACCAAACCTTCTTCTAGGCCGTCACTTGGGAGGATTTCTGGGCAGAAATTTAGAGGCTTGGGAAAGGTAAACCTTCAAACCTCCTTTATGCCCTCTTCCTTAAAGTTAATTCTTCCTTTACTAGGCCTTGTCTCATTGGGTTAATAAAAATGGAGTCTTTATCATTGTTTCCACCTTAGGAAAGTGGAATGGGAATCTTTACCAGAAATCTTGCATATTCGAAAACTCCATATAAGTTCTCACTTAAGGATGATAAACTAGACCTGAATAATGACTTTTTTGATTTTTAGAAAATGGGTTAAGACTTGGTTTTGGAATTGGGAACTTAAGGGAAGGGTTATTTTATATGACTTGTAAAGATTAGTTGACTATGGAGTCCAGACTACTACATATGCCTAAATTGACTCTCATTCTCGAATTCGTGATATTCCTAGAATTCTCCGTCGTGGCATCTTGTTGAAAATGGAAAGGTGAAGATTTTATAGACGTTCGTGACATCTGCTCGGCCTCGAGGTTGGTCATAGTTTACTTGAGTTAGAGTTTGATTAGTGAGTTATATATATGTAGTTGAATTGACGGGAGAAAGCATAATTAGGTCTTCGAACATGGAGTTCGGTTGGATATTATTTAGGTTGGTATGTTTTTTGATTATGTGGGCTCGTCGCCGTTACTTATATATTTGACCATAAGGGGTAGTTATTATGTCGGGAAAGAAGAAAATAGTCTGTGTATTCTTGATGTTGGTTAAGATAGTGGGTGGGATTCGTTCTATTACTGAGTGACCATAATGGGGTCTTGTTATACCATATGCTAAGGTGACTTGTACTTAATTGTATTTGACTTCATTATGTTTGCATACTGCTGTCGAGTTGATGCCTCTGAGTTATTTTACTCATTGTGGCATGTGGTGAAATTATTGTGTTTGGAAGTGAGGTGGTATAGTAGGTTCACTATGGTGACCTAAACTAGATTGTTGACTTCTTGTTACGCTTATTGTTATATGTAAAAATAAGGATGTGGGCTATCGATTGAGTACTATGCATTCATTCTCATCTCAAATGCTTATATATGAGTTGATGTTTCATAGTGGGGTTTCTATACTTGATTCATATCTTGAATACTCATCTTGCATACACATATACACACACCCCCATATATATATAAGGCACATTTGACAGGAGGTGAGGAAGTGGCCTACTAGTGATGCACACATGCATATTTGACAGGGGGTAAGGATGTGGCCTAGTTATGGGCTCGTGATCAGAGGTCAGTTCTGGAGTGAGTTGTACATGGACACCATGGGTCCCCTAAAGGTCATGACTATTGTGCTAAAAAAGCCTTTAGCTTGTGTTTACGGTTTAGATACAATCATTGGATGCATTGCATTGTATTGGACTTTATCATATTCTTGTGATTCATGGTTGATTTACTTCTTGTTGTTGGGCTGTTGTGTCTACTTGTGAAATTACAAGTCCGTTTAATTATCGAAGGAAAGGTAAGGGTAGTGGCCTCATTTAGGATTTGTGGGTGTGAAGGGTACGGGTTATTATTCATCAATTATTGAGAGATAGGTGGTCTAGGCGTCCACTGGAGATAAGACTGATTGTTGTCCATTAGTACCTATTCCCTATTTTTTATTTTCGATGTGATAGTAGCAGAGGGAGACTGGGTATGCTTAGTTGTGGTTTTTATCCTATGGTTAGGATTTATAAAGGTGTGAACAACTGTAATTATCTATTTATCCTGATTGATTATATACTGTATGCGTTAACTAATCTTAGTCGGCCTATAATGTGTAGCGACCCGTTTCGTCGTTACCGTGAATTTCGAAGGAAGACAACAACTATGGCTCCTTAAGAGTGTCTCCACCTTATACTGGAAATAATTTAAGCCAACCAAAATCGTTGTACGCATCGCGTAAGGTATAGAAGCATGGGGGACCAGGCCCAACTGTACCGCCATAGCGGTTGTATTGTCGTGACAGTGGTGATGCTGTAGCGGCCTACTAACCGCCATAGCGGCAATAGCACATGGCTACACAGCTGCCATAGCGGCATCTTAGCCGCCCTAGCGTATCTCTGTAGCGGTGAGCTTATCGCTGGGGCAGTATCGCACAATAAATTTTCCTATTTAAAGAATCATTTCGAGAATTGTCCCATTTTTCCATAACCCTAAATCCCAGCGGCTCAGTTCGATGGGAAACCTAAAAATGATATTTTTATTCCTAATATATTCTTCTAACCCCCTTCAACCCTCCTTCCACCTAAGAAATTACTCCGAAACATATTCACCTAGAGAATCATCAAGTGGGTGTTTCAAGTAATCTAGAGTTGGAGGAGTGATGGGGAGGCAACATTTCCCCCTAAATTCTCTTTAAGCCATCTCCCATGTTCTTCACCTAAACTGAGCTAGTAACCTAGATCCCTTCATTCCTTTCCCCTTTAAAATGAATACTAGTATGGGTCTTGGAAATGGGTTCTTCCTAATATAAGCTTAAGAATGGATAAATCACTTAGCATTGTTATATAGGGAAGCTAGAAGTGGGTTAAGACCCCCACACCTCCCTATTAATCCAAATCTCTTATGAGGGATTCCAATAGAAATTGTTAATCTTGGGTAACATGGTTGTCTATGTCACACCCTTAATCCGATAGGGTGTGATGGGCACCCGACCCTTACCTAGGGCTGAGCGAACCCGCAGACTTTCGTAATACACACAATCATACTGGGCCCACAAAACATAACATCGCACGAAATGAAAATTTTTCAGAAAACAAACGTGCCTTTCGTTTTTTTCTTTCAAACCAAATAAAATCTGCAATCGTATGAAAAGCGTAATATAAGGCATAACGTTTGACGCTTATATAGCCGCTTGCCAAACACATCGATGCAGCATAATGCATACAAACACACCGCACACGTAGCCGCTTACAAAACAGAACTCCGACATATCATACACTCGACACCGTTCGCAAAGTCTCTATCATAACTTCGAACACCACACAAAGCACTCGACTCGGCAAAGACTCCTGAGGAAATGGAGCTCGCCAATCCGGTTCGGAGCATCTTTCGCTAACATCACCTACTCATCCGTGGGTACTGCGTGGCATGAAACGCGCCCCCGAAGAAAGGGGTCGCACGAAATATGTACCGAGTACGTGAAGCACAACATACATCAAATGAGGCCATAACCAAAGTAGGAGTACGAAAGTAAAGTCGTAATAACCCAACTACCCAAGTACTTACATCTCGACACACGGATCATACATACTCATACCGAACGCATCATAATCACATGGAATGACATTAACCGATGTGGGATTTGCCTCATCATCGGTGATCAAACTCATCATATCATCATACATCATCACATATCAAATACGGTCCATAGGACCCGTAGGTACAAAACGTGGTCGCCACCCTATCCGGCGCCACAACACAAAGATAACACGGAAGTTTCAAATCTCCGTATCCCCGAACACAACACATCGTCACAACACATCATAAGCCATATCATAAAGATAACTCCATAAACGGAACCCGGCCCTATGGCGAGGTCTCGGGAACCGTAACACGTGATAACACCCGAGTATATCATAGTGCGCACGATCATATACCGGCCGGGATCCGGTGAAAGAGGTAACACGAACGCACGAGCATCGTAAGTAACCACACACATATCGTACACCATCACAGACTCAACCGAATGATCAAAACGAACCCTTTTTTTTTTTGAAAATCCAAAATCATAGTTTTCTCCCGAATCTCGCTCGGGACATATCAAACCGAACTTCAGAAATCGTTGTTACGTATCAAAATCATGGGCATAAAACCCTTATTTCCAACTCGACAGATAAATAAATAATCATAGTGAAGAAAATATTAAATTTTTCGAAAAATCCATAAAGGTAGCATAGAAAGGCCGCGGGCCCCACGGACGGGTGCCGACCCCCGTCCGAGCCCGACTACGAGGGGTAGGGAGAGTGATGTCTTATGAACTTACATATTATGTTTTGGGGCGTTTCGAGGTCGTATGCAAAAGTTACGGACGTTCGTAGTTTCGAAGTCGTTTTGGAACAAGTCTCTTTTGAAAACAAAATTCTTTTGAAAATAGAACTCTTTTGAAACCTTAAAAGTTTAATCCTACAAAAGACATAAGGGTCATAACTCAACCGCGTTAAAGATACGAACATCAAGGAACTTATACGAATCGCTTACACAATTTTTCCAAACTCAACCATACCAAGAACATACAAACCACAGCACGAGCAAATACGATTCACAAACATACTTGAAATTTACGAATGGAATTACCCCGAGGCACATATCATGTCATACCTTAGTTCCGTCTAAGACATGCCAAAAAGAAAAGAAGGGTAAGCTTCACATACCTGGCTTGCTTCCTAAGCTAATCCAACGTAAGTTCGTCTTCTCAAAAATCTACAACAACATCAATAGGCATCGAACATTAGTCCAGCGCTAAAGGATCCAATTCCAAACCATTGCTTTTTCTACAGAATTTTGGGCAGCACTTCCCCTATAACTTGGACGCCCCGAGAATTTAACTCGGCCAAATCTTCAAGCAATACCAACAATTCACACATGGACAACATTATCTTCCACAAATTCATGAAACTATATTAAAATTTCTTAAGATTCTAAATCAGCCCACCAACAAGTACAACACCAACTTGACACATTAAACTCTCATTTACATCACATAATCCATGACAACAACCACCAAAATACAACATATAATTTGGTTCACCATGTTCCACCGAAAACAGCCCCTACACGGCCCAACTTCACCATACATGATTTCATGAACTTCATTTATTCTCCACACATTTCAACAACACACAATCATGTTAAATACAATTAAATCACTATCACCACACAACACACACAACACACGGCCAACCTTCAACTTTCACAACTCAACTTCAACATTTATACTTTCATTTCTCATCACAGATTCCTTTGTAACAACAACCAAAATACTTAAGAAAATTGATTCATCCCTTTCCATACTATACCACAACCACACGGCCTCAACATATAGTCCATATTTTTCATGAATTTCCCTCATTCCTACACACCACAACATACACAACCATACATAACATATAAAAGAAGATTAAATTCTTACCCTTTTCCAACTTTTCCACTTGCCAAAAGAAGCTCTTTCTTGCCATGATATTTATACCACTTTGTAGAGAATCTTGAACTTAGTAGGAATACAAACAAATTATAATTTTGAATCAAAGTTGAAGGCTTCAAGATTTCTCTTCTTTTTTTTTTTCTCTTCTTTCTTGCTGAAATTTCTGGAAATTTGTGGAGCTTTTTTGCTGAAATAAAATGAAGTTTCTGTCCCTTTTAAAAAAACTGCCAACGTCGGTTACTGTAGCTACAGTACTGTAGCAGTACTGTAGCAGTACTGTAGCGGTACTGTAGCGGTGCCGCGGGAATACTGTTTCTGCATCGACAGTTCAGTTTGTAACGTCTATAATTATCTACTCCGATGTCCTATCAATGAACGGTTTGTTGCATTACAAACTAGACTCGACGAACTTCATTTTAGGCTTTTAAAACACCTTAAAACTCCACATATACTATGAGATATGCGCCTCCATAGTTGACTTAAAAATTCGCCCAGCATTTCCCCAAATTTTCGTCAAACTTATTTTCTTCGATTTACTCGATCTCGAAATATTCCGACGCACAAAATGCGGGATATAACAGTCTACAAGCTATTTCGTGCAGATTTCGATGTGGCGATCAATTGAAAGTATCAATAGATGTTCGTGGAACCCGCTCGGCCATGAGGTAGGTTATGTCTTTCCTTTTTGGTAGACTCCGGTTAGTTTCATATATTCGTGTAATAGAAGGAACGGAGAATGCATGACTAGGAGATGGAGATTTTGGATGGAACTTTAGGACGGTATCGATTGCGATTTGTGTGTTCGGGCTTGTGGCATGTAGACTCCTTAGGTTGCTTGGTTAGTTTCTTGATTATGGGTGGATTTATGTGACTTGGGAGGTAGTGGATGGCACGTAATTTTTTATGCCTTACAATAGGAACCCCGTAATATGTGATTAATTGTATTATACCATTGATGACGAACCTAGTTCATAAATAGAAGGGTAAAATGTGTACCGATTGATTGTCCTGTTGTGTGTTAGGGCTAGCCACCCCGTTATGTATGCTTTAATTATTCTATTGTGTTGGCTTGATGCCATGAGTAGCTGGTAGATATTGAATTCGGTATTATCATCTTGATTGGGATATAATTGACATACCCGTTGTTGGTATTTGTACTTGGATATGTTGTTGGTGTACCCAGTGTTGCTACTTGTGATTCGGTTATATTATTGGCATACCTACTGTTTGTATTTGTGATTCAGATATATTATTGGTGTACCCACTGTTGGTACTTGTGATATTGAGCATGATTATTGATTTGATTCATGCATTGCACGCACTCTCATTTTCATGATATGTTATTGATATATTGATGATATTTGATGAAATACTTGATGAGCTAGGCTTTATTTTAATTGAGTGACGTGAGATGGCAGATGTCCGATGTTCATCCCGAAATCGTTGACTGAGTGGAATGACATTGATAAAACTCTTTTACTTGAGTGACGTGAAATGGCCGATGTCCGATGATCAATTCCGAAATCGTTGTTACATGGCCGATATCCAATGCTAGTTCTGGAATCGTTGTTAGTGCATGGACTCCGGGGGTCCCCCAGGGTGGTGCCAGTGAGAACCCCCCGTGGGCAAAGATTTGGGGTCCTGTTTGTCTGTTGGGCAAAGATCCAGGACGAGTGGCACTTAGACTTCGCTAGTCGAGACGTCGATATTTTCGTCTGGAATACATGTGTACACAACATTTGCACGGCATTGCATTGCATTCATACCATTATTGCATTGCATTGCATTGCATTATGGCTTGATCTTGAGATGCTTGGTGTTGTACTCATGATTGAATGGATTGGATCGGATCTATTCAGACTTGGCAAGTTGAGGATTAGAGGTTTTACTTAAGCGATGATGTGTATTTGAACTCGATTACATGTGATTTATTTGAATTACCCCGGAGCACCCCTCCCTCATAAAATTAGTCTTTGATTGTTTCTAAGTGATGTAGGATATAAGGCGTTATAACAATGAGCTGACCCCTAGACTAAAATGAACGATCTGGGAATTATGTATTGGGAATTTTCACTGGTGATGTTGACTTGTAGTTTATTACGGAGCGGTTGTGACCTAAGGTATATTGATGTTGTGATGTGCAGTGTGTAGACGTATGATCTGTTTTAGTGATTATCATCGTTGTTCGTGAATTCTTTTACTAATTATGTGCTACTAACCATTGTCGGCCTATGATACTTAGTACGCGTGGATTGTACTGATATTGCACTTGCTACACTCTTTTACGGGGTGTAAATTGTTTCAGGTGGTTGATTTGATATGAACCGGAATGTGCAGTGCCTATTTGGAAGATCTCCTCCCACTTCATTCCGGGACGGAGGTTGATGTATTAGAACATAGGTGGTAGTCTAAAATCGTAATCGCTCTTGTACTAGTCTAGACCGGGTCATGGAAAATATCATCGAGTTTGTAATCATGTATTGTTGTAATCATATAAACACTTGAGTTTGTTGAATACATTATGGAATTCCGTTGTACTTCTAATTATCTAACGCTTAAAATGGATTGTTGTTTGATTGAAGTGTTATTAAATGAGAGGGTCCGCCTATCCAGGTGGGAAAGGTAGGTGACAGTACGGTCCCGAATTGGGTCGTGACAAGTTGATATCAGAGCCTAGGTTACCGGTCACATGAGTACAAGAGCAATGTCTAGTAGAGTCTTGTGGAATGGTACGTAGACGTCCGTATCCGTCCACGGGAGGCTATAGGGCATTTAGAAAACTTTCCTTCTTTCTTTCCAATCGTGCTACTTCGGTCAAATTGGTATCTCAATGGATCCAATTGGTACCTGGACTGTCCCAATTGGGATCTACACAGAAGAAGGTGTTACGTTGTATTCCGATCTGTATTTTGACGTGTCTGCAGTTTGTTGAAATTGTCGGATATTTCTGTTCAGCGGCACCACCACAGCGGTCCTTAAGTCGATGTGACGGCACCGCTATGGTAGTTATTTCACTACTGCAGTGGTTAAATGGGCGATCCCTCATGACCGTAGATGTGGTCCCTGCTCTGCCGAAGTGGGACCGCAATAGCGGTCTAGGAGTCCGTCGCTGCGGCATACCTGGGATCTGAGGCCTGATCCTTCCCTTGTTTCCATTTTGCTCCCTGCCTTGAGTTTTACCAAAAACAACAACACAACAAAGGTCTACCAACAGGAGTCACATAAAATAAGCCCGACAAGGGCAAGAACCACTCAAGTCACTACTATGAAAACAACTACCATTACCAAAAACAAAGAAGCTAAATAGTTCGGCATCCGAAACAAGTTATCCAAACATTAGCCATAAACAGGCCAACCAAAAACCAAAAACAAAATCGTCCGAAAGGAAAAGATGCAGACCAACCAAAGAAAAGAAAATTGTCCCAACATGCAAGCCGACAAGGCAAACCAAATTGTCCAAAAATAAAGGCCCTACAAGGGCAACCAAGCATAAAAAGGGAGAGGAGAGAGGGAAATCTCTAGGTTGTCCGCATGCTAGTCTCACTATCATCATCAGAGCCGCCCCTACCAACATCATCTAACCTGCCCTGACAACCATCCTTTCGGGGACCGCTCTCGAAGGAGTACTGCTCTGAGTCATCATCATCCGCCACTGGCAGCGGCACATTGGGGTACATTTTACCCTACCAAGACCTGATGCTAAGCTTGTCGCGCGCCTTGTTTTTTATCCTCTCCTTATCAAAATCAATGCGAAGCTTACCATGGTTTTTAGCCAGAGTGGTGTAGGCAGTCTGGAGGCCGATAAGTGAATAACTCATCTGCGTCTGGGTATCAAAATACCCCTTCATCTCCTGCTGGGTGGGGTAGCTAACAGCAGCACCTGAGGAACTGGAACCTGGCCTGTATCTCATCAAAGTGCCTATCTATGCGCCCAAAGGGACCCTGGACATGAGGATCCCCAGTCTTAGCATCATCCCCCTCACCAGTGTCAGCCCCAGCGCTGCTTCCCCTTCACCTGCATCATCCACCTTCCTCCTCTTTCGGCTGGCAATCGCAGTTCCGTAACCCTTCGCCTTCAACGGATGGAAGGAAGCATCAGGCTGGACCCAATCATCATCATCCTCTTCTGGAACCTTAGCTTTTTGGCACAAAAAGGTGATCAAAGAAGGGAACATCAAGCTTCCCCCACCCTTATCCTCAAGCCTCTTCCACTCCACAATGACTTGCCCCCCCACATTTACAGGTATATCGGCAAGGACCAAGCAATGACAAGGGCACGGGCATAGGACACATCACGTGTGTTTGAAGAAAGGCGGACCCGGCGGCTAATAATGTGCAGTCATCTCTTGGCCTCAACAAGAAACAATCACTATATATGGCTCTCCTACCACGAGCCCTGGGAGTCTTTGCTATATCACTCAGTTGTACCAGCGGGGTGGCCAACCACATAAAATCTTTCTCTGTCGCCTTCTCCTCATAATGCTCCTCGGGATGATCATCCAGTCGGTAAATCCGGTTGATAGCCCTTGACCCCATTTTCACTAGAGTACCCCTTATTATGATCAGCGGGCTAGGGGCATCCCAATCTACCCAATACTCATTGCAATCTCCCGGGTTTTGGACCAAGCGAGTCCACTTGGTTGATACCAACTTATTCCAGAAATTCGGAGCCCGCCTTTCCACATTTCTAATATCAAATCCCCTCTCCAATAATAAGGGAATGGACCTCTGGTTCAAGTATAACCGTTTACTCTGGCGAGTGGGGAGCTTGTCGTAAATAGGCACTTCCTCGTTTTGGGGTACCGCCCCTTGGATCTGAGGTGCTTATTCTTTATTTTTAGCCATTGTGCCTGCAGGGAAATTAGAAGCATGTCAATGCTTAAGTCTTATCAGTTGCATGTCATTCTAGCAAGAATCAACGCAAAAAAAAAAAATTGAGTAAAGAGGGCACCGGCGTTGAATCGCTGCAGTTGCGAATCCGCAACAATTGCTACGATGTCCGGCAGACCATGGCAGTACCGCAATGGCGGAAGGCAAACCGCCATAACGGCAACTAGATATTTTTAGATTACCGCCACAGCGGCCAACTGAGTGCTATAACGGTGCCGTTGTAGCGGTCAGTGAACTGCTGTAGCTGTATCACCTTACCCGACTGCAACCCAGAAATTCTTGGTTTCAAACCTGAGTTTTTAGATCAAAAACTTGTTTTGAAGCACGGATCGGGCAGAAAATCAGTAGGCATGAAGTTTAAACCCTATTGGGGTGCTATTCTAAAAATAAACTAGCCAAAGTTCGAGAAAAACCCCAGAATCTATTGCAAGAATCTTTCTTTACTATGTTCAACTTTTGTGGTTCAAATCTGTGTTATAATCATGCTAAGTGCGATCAGAAGGCTATTCTAGCGATTAACTAGTTTAGATTGCTTCAAAAATTCATCATAATTATGTGTCTACCCGAAAGTTCAAAACTCTAACTTGTGATACCAAAAAAAAAAAAATCCCAACCCCTAGGTTGTTGTTCTGAATGCAGTGTTGTTGATTAGCTATGGAGTAAGGGAGAGACAAAATTTTACCTGATATTGCAGCGAAGTAGTGAATGGGAATGGATTCTTTTCTTGGCTCTTCTTCTTCTCCTTCTTCTTTTCTTTTGGGTAAGAGAAAGTGGGTGTTTGGAGAGGCTGATTAGTGTTAAGTAGGGAGAGTGGGTAGTTGGTAGAGTTTTAATGGGATTAGGAGTGAAGTGGGAGTAGGAGTTTCGAGGAATGTGGAGGGGTTTTTTGAATGAGTTGGAGTGGATAATGAAGGAAAAAGGACTGCTATCCCTTAATATTCTGCCAGCAGGACCGCTATGACGGCAATGCAGCCGCTGCAGCGGCGACGCCATGGAGGCAATAGGACCGTTATGGCGGTACACTGGGTTTCTTGGGCGATCGCTGCAGCAGCCAGTTCTGACACTGTGATGATACCGCCCTAGTGGTAAAATAGCCGCTATAACAGTCTCCAAATTTCGTCCATGAAGTTCTTGATACGTTGAGGTATATTCGAGCCTTACATCTAGTAGTGGAGCTCTTACAAATCGCCCTTAAATTTGGATCCTTCTTGCCTTGATACCTTGTGAAGCTTTTGTGAGCTAACTGACTCCACACCTGCTCGGATTTCAATACGAGTTACAAAAGACGGTAACAATCACTGGTACTGAGGGGGGTACGCGAAATCGGAATGCCATGGTAACTAGGCGATTTCATTGAGTTATGCCTAAGAAGCGCTAAGTCTCAAAAGGTTCCCAGACTACGTTATTCGCCCTATTCCTTCCTGTAGGACTCGAACGAAGGTAAGATGGTACTATTAAATCCTGGTTAATAAACGCGTCACCTGTCAGCATTAGTTCATTCCCTTATCAGTCGGGGATGAACGATTGTTCAATTGGTATCTGATGTAACGACCTATTTCGTCGTTACTGTAAATTTCGAAGGAAAACGACAACTATGGCTCCTTAATAGTGTATCCACCTAGTCATATCCTGGAAACAATTTAAGTCAACTAAAATCGTTGCACGCATCGCGTAAGGAATAGAAGCATGGGTGACCAGGCCCAACTGGACTGCCATAGCGGTTGTATGATCGCTATAGCGTGGCCTATTAATCGCCATAGTGGCAATAGCACATAGCTACACAGCCGCCATAGCGGTATCTTAGCCGCCCTAGCCGTACCGTTGTAGCAGTGAACTTACCGCTGGGGCGGTATCGCACAGTGAATTTTCGTATTTAAAGAATCATTTCGGGAATTGTCCCGTTTTTCCATAACCCCAAATCCCAGCCGCCCAGTTCGGTGGGAAAGCGTAAAAATGAGATTCTTAGTCCTAATAAATCCTTCTAACACCCTCCAACCCACCTTCAACCAAATAAATTACTCCTAAACATATTCACCTAGAGAATCATCAAGTAGGTGTTTCAAGTAATCTAGAGTTGGAAAAGTGATGGGGTGGCAACATTGCCCCCTAAATTCTCTTTAAGCCATCTCCCATGTTCTTCACCTAAAATGAGCTAGTAACCTAGATCCCTACACTCCTTTCCCCTTTAAAATGAATTCTAGCATGGGTCTTGGAAATGGGTTCTTCCCAATATAAGCTTGAGAATGGATAAATCACTTAGCATTGTTATACAGGGAAACTAGAAGTGGATTAAGACCCCTACACCTCCCTATTAATCCAAATCTCTTATGAGGGATTCCAATAGAAATTGTTAATCTTGGGTAACATGGTTGTCTCCAAACTATTTTGTGTGGATTACGATATGGCGATCGATTGAAAGAATCAATAGATGTTTGTGGAACCCGCTTGGTCATGAGGTAGGTTATGGCTTTCCTTTATTGTAGGTTCCAATTAGTTTCATATATTCGTGCAATAGAAAGAACAGAGAATGCATAACTAGGAGATGGAGAATTGGGATGCAACTTAGGACAGTATTGATATGCGATTTATGTGTTCGGGCTTGTGGTCTGTAGACTCCTTAGGTTGCTTGGTTGGTTTCATTATTATGGGTGGATTTATGTGACTTGGGAGATAGTGGATGGTACGTAATTTTTTATGCCTTATAGGAACCCCGTAATATGTGATTAATTGTATTATACCATTGATGACGAACCTAGTTCATAAATGGAAGGGTAAAATGTGTACCGATTGATTGTCTTGTTGTGTGTTGGGGCTAGCCACCCTGTTATGTGTGCTTTAATTATTCTATTGTCTTTGGCTTGATGCCATGAGTAGCTGGTAGATATTGGATTCGATTTTATCGTCTTCATTGGGATATAATTGACATACCCGTTATTGGTATTTGTACTTGGATATGTTGTTGGTGTACCCAGTGTTGGTACTTGTGATTTAGTTATATTATTGGCATACCTAATGTTTGTATTTCTGATTCGGATACATTATTGGCGTACCCACTGTTGGTTCTAGTGATATTGAGCATGATTATTGATGTGATTCATGCATTGCACGCACTCTCATTTTCATGATGTGTTGTTTGAGATATTGATGATATTTGATGAAATACTTGATAAGCTAGGCTCAGTTTTACTTGAGAGACGCGAGATGGCTGATGGCCGATGTTCATCCCGGAATCATTGACTGAGTGAAAGTGATATCGATAAAACTCTTTTACTTGAGTGACGTGAGATTGCCAATGTCCGATGATCAATTTCGAAATCGTTGTTGCATGGCCGATATCCAATGCTAGTTCCAGAATCGTTGTTAGTGCATGGACTCCGCGGGTCCCCCAGAGTGGTTTCGGTGAGAACCCCCCGTGGGCAAAGATTTGAGATCCCGTCTATCTGTTGGGCAAAGATTGTCACACCCTAACAATGGTAGGGCATGACGGGCACCCGACTCTCATCAGAGTAGAGCGAACCCTTAGACATTCGCTCTATCAAAACCTGTCATTTCAAAAACTTTTAAAAACATGAAACTTTTCTAAATAGAAATCATTATCTTTATGACGATTATGAAAACTTTCAATCAAATAAGTACTTTAAACCAATTGAAATCATCTAAAATACATACTCTTTTATTTCCGCGGAAGCGAACCCGTCGTCCCCATCGAAAATCCTTATTATTTAGAAAATTTTCCTCAAAATTTTTGTCTGATTTCAATGATTTTTGTAAGGGATCGAGTAGTATGTCAGCATACATGGCTTTTCCACCCTTTGGAACATCATTTCAGCAACAAATAGACTACCAAATTCAAGCCATATTCAAACCCTTCTCCCAAGGGCAATCCACCACCTCAACAAGGTTTGACGCTCAAATCCAAGCTAATTTTAGGCATTAAGAAATACTAGACTTTGTGAACATTAAATAACTTTTAACAATTCGGATTCTCCCTCCCCCAAAAGAGTCGAAACCCTTATTAAAAAAAAAAGCTCAATATTTTTTGTAATTTTCAATAATTAGACGTGGAAATTTTTTAATAAAAGCTTGTAGTAACCTTCTAGATTTTTAGATTATGATGCATACCTTGATTTAGTCAAAGATTGCCCCAAAAATTGACTCTTGCTACGTCACTAAAAGCTTGCCCTCTCCTTTTGTGTTTTGAGTGTGGGTGGTGAATACCTTGAGTGGGGGTTTAAATGGGTGAGATGGGGGGATGTTTAAGGAAAAAAATATTGAAGTAGGGGAGTGAATTGTGGGGAGTGGGGAGGTTTTCCTCGGTTAAGGGAGAGGAATGGAAGTGGGAAGGTGAAATATAACCCTCCCCATTTAAATCCGTCTGAGTGAGTTCCGTTGCAGCGGAAGCCCTATCGCCGCAGCGGTACCGCTATAGAAGAAAATCGATCGCTGCAGCAGCTCATGGTCGTGCTTCTCGGTCATATTACTTTCACCTGTGTTATGCGCTTCAAGGCCCTTTTCCAGATTGAGTGTGTGGCTTTAAAAGGCTTAGTGGGGTATTAAGAGTCTGGTATCTCATCACTTATCTTATTAAGGTAGACTATTAGAGGTTCCCCCATGTAGTGCGATATAACTTGATTTACCATAAGCGGTTGGTCCTAATTCTAACACAAAACAAGTTATGACTAGTGCACCAAGACCTCGATAAAAAAAATCCTTTGGTATTGTGACTTTAGGGTAGACTCTAAGTAGTGGTTAACATGCGATGCGTTGACTCCGTTTCCTTCTGTACCGCCCTAAGCCATTCGGGGACGAATGATTATTTAATTAGTATCTGATGTAATGACCTATTTGGCCATTACTAGACTTTCTGCCGCAACTGCCTAGAGACCAAGTTGATTAGTTGTACGATTAGTCCACGAGAAAGTTTTACGCTTAATTTTAACTATAGTAGAGTTGGTAAGATCAAAATAGTGTGGGGCCACTAGCACAGTATCATAGCTACGTCATTTAAAAGACCGTTGTAGAGTGTTCGCCTCGGAGAACATCCCCTCTGCTATAGCGAGAGGCACTAATCACCAAGGATCACTCTCGCGGTACGTCCGTCACTACAGCGGTATCGCTACTGCGGACCAGTAGGCTGCTGCAGCGGTCAAAGCTGACCAAACCGAATATTAGAAACCTATTTCGGGATTTGACCTCACTTTTCCACCAAACCTTCATCTAGGCTGTCACTTGGGAAGATTTTTGGGTAGAACACTTAGAGGCTTGGGAAAGGTAAACCCTCAAACCTCCTTTATGCCCACTTCCTTAAAGTTAATTCTTCTTTTACTAGGCCTTGTCCCATTAGGTTAATAAAAATGAAGTCTTTATCATTGTTTCCACCTTAGGAAAGTGGAATGGGTATGACCATAAATCTTGCATATTCAAAAACTCCATATAAGTTCTCACTCCAGGATGATTAACTAGACCCGAATAATGACTTTTTCGATATTTAGAGAATGGGTTAAGACTTGGCTTTTGAATTGGGGACTTAAGGGAGGGGTTATTTTATATGACTTGTAAAGATTAGTTGACTATGGAGTCTAGACTACTACGTATGCCTAAATTGACTCTCGATCTCAGATTCATGATATTCCTAGACTTCTCCGTTGTGGCTTTTGGTTCGAAAATGAAAAGGTGAAGATTCCATAGACGTTCGTGACATCTGCTTACCTCGAGGTAGGTTATAGTATACTTGAATTAGACTTTTATTAGTGAGTCATAGATATGTAGTAGAATTAACGGGAGAAAGCATGATTAGGTCTTCAAACACGAAGTTCGGTTGGATATTATTTGGGTTGGTGTTTTTTCTGATTATGGGGGCTCGTCACCGTTATATGTATATTAGACCATGAGGGGTAGTTATTACGTCGGGAAGGAAGGACGTGGTCTTGGTATTCTTGATGTTGGTTAAGATAGTTGGTGAGATTCGTTCTATTACTGAGTGACCATAATGTGGTCTTGTTATACCATATGCTAAGGTGACTTGTACTTAAATGTATTTTACTTCATTATGTTTGCATACTGCTGTCGAGCTGATGCCTCTGAGTTATTTTACACATTGTGGCATGTGGTGAAATTGTTGTGTTTGGAAGTGAGGTGGTATAGTAGGTTCACTATGGTGACCTAAACTAGATTGTTGACTTCTTGTTACGCTTATTGTGATACGTAACAATAAGGAAATGGGCTATCGGTTGTGACTATGCATTCATTCTCGTCTCACATGCTTACATATGAGTTGATGTTTCATATTGGGGTTTCTATGCTTGATTTTGTAACGACCCGTTTGGTTTTATAGTCTTTTCGGTATTTTCGCCCCTTTTTCCGAGCTTGGTTAACTCATTTTTACCCGAGGGGACCGTTGGCATACTTCCCAAGGTGTCTAGATCGGATTCAGATAACTTTTTGTGAAATATGGTCTTAAAGCGAAAAAGAGTTGACCCAAAGTTGACTTTTGGGTAAAATGGACCTTTTTCATAAATTCGTCGATTCCGAGAGGTCCGGATGGTCATTTAGAATTTGTGTGTATATCTGGTTCGGTTCCCAATGCATTCGAATGCATTTTGGGACTTGGCTTGGGAAATTAAAATTTAGGTATCGAGGGTTGACTAGATCTACAAGACCTCTGTTGGGAATTTCGAGGCCACGAGCGCTTTCATAGCATTTTTTTTATGTGTGTCTATGTGTATGGTATGTCAGCAGATGGTCTCGGGAATTAGTGAAAAAATCGGATTGAATCATGAAACTTAGGTAGATTTAAATTGTCCGGCACAAGCACCGCGACGACGGTACCGGCATTTGGAGCGGTCACCCGACCCATCGGGTGGTCCAAGCCATTTGGGCTTGACCGCTGAAACTGTCAAGGTGCCGCTAGAGCGGCTCCATTGGGGCGGTCCCAGTGTCACCAAAGTGGGTGACGAGCAGTAAGTATAATTAATGAAGTGTTAAAAGTCGTTAATCCCTCATTATTTTCCATTTCGATATTTGAGCTCTTGGGGACTGATTTTAGAGATTATTGGAGAAAACTCTTGGAGGTAAATCTTACTAATCCTTTTACTATTTGATTAATCCTAATCATCATAGATTACTCTTTTACTTAGTGATTCCTTAGTAATGGAAGATAAAAGTGGAGATAAAAAATGTTATATCTAGGCTTATAAATGGAGAAATTGATGGGGTTTATGCTAGATTTTTATGAATCTAAGGTAGTTAATCATATATCTTCCATTATTAGAGTTGAATTCTTGAATCAAAGGGTTAGGGTTTATAGCCAAATTGGGGGTTTTGCTTCATATTTGAAATTGGGTAAATTCATGAGTTAATTTAGCAATTAGTGGTTGGGTTATGATCATGTAGTGCTTAATTTGATATTTTGCTTCCGAATTTCCTGTTTTGACCTTGTGGGCCCTGTTTTCCCAAATTCTAGGGTTGGATTTGACCTAAATGGAATGGTAGCAATATTAGTATCATTCTTTATGATTTCTAATCTAGATTTCGAATATACCTAGACTTCCTTGATCTTGAGGCTCAGCGGAAGGGGAAGGCGATAAAGTGATTTATTGGTGTTTGTTGTTCGGCCATCCAAGTAGGTTATGGCTTACCCTTGGTAAGACTTCGTATGGCGAAGCATATATTTAGATTATATCATCGGAGAAAGCATGTAAACTTTCGGGTATGAAGTTAGGTAGGATATTGTCTTAGGTTGGGCCCTGTTGCGTGGTTAGGGCTAGCCACCCCATTATGTTGTGATTTGATTGGTTCTATTGTGTTGGCTTGATGCCCTGTGTTGTTAGTAGATATTGGCATCTGTTGTTCCATCTTGATTATGATATTTTTAGCATAACCACTGTTGGTACTTGTGATTCGGATGTATTGTTGGCGTACCCACTGTTGGTACTTGTGAGTCAGATATATTGTTGGTACTTGTGATATTAAGCATGATTATTGATGTGGATACATGCATTGCACGCACTCTCATTTTTCATGATATATTGTTGAGATACTAATGATACTTGATGAAACACTGTGATGAGCTGGGCTTGGTTTTTACTTGAGTGACGTAAGAGTCCGATATCCGATGTTAGTTCCAGAATTGTGGACTCCGCGGGTCCCCCAGGGTGGTGTCGGTGAGAATCCCCAGTGGGCAAAGATTCGGTGTCCCGTCTGTCTGTTGACCAAAGATCCGGAACGGGTGGCACTTAAACGTTGCGAGTCACCTTGGGTTGTGCTACCGAGATGTCGAGATGTTCATCCGGAGTACACATGTACACAGCATGTGCATGGCATTGCATTGCATCCATACATTATTGCATTGCATTGCATCATGGCTTACATTGAGATGTTTGGTGTGTACTTGTTGAGACTTGGTACATTTGGGATTAGATGCTCTACTTAGGCGATGACGCATAATTGGCTTCGATTATGTTTGATTTATACTTGTTGGTTTATATGTCTATCTTGCCTTATTATCTAAATTGTGTTAGCTATGATTAGTTGGCCGATGATACCTACCAGTACTGTTGTTTTGTACTGACCTGCACTTGTTGTATTCCTTTGTGAATGCAGAGTATCAGGTTGGATCTGCTTCCGTTTCACGTGGCTGATAGTCGCTTCAGCATTAGCATCGAGTTTCCAAGGTGAGCACGGCCGTTCGCTGCCTTGAAGACTTCTCTATCATTTATGTCCTATTTCTATTCAGAGACATAAACAGTTTTATGTATTATTAATCCAGACATGTATTTATTCCTTTTAGATGCTCTTGTATTATTCAGACTAGACCTTGGGGGTATTATTATTATTCCGCACTTTTTCTACTTTATAATATCGTGAGACTAACGTATTGTTTATTCTTTTTCCGCTTGCTAGATTATTTAATTATGTCTCGTTGGGTTGAGGGTTCGCTTACTGAGGTGGGGAAGGTAATTGCCCACACGACTTATGTCAAATTGGGTCGTGACAAGTTGGCATCTTGAATATTCATCTTGCATACACACACACATGTTGCGTCCAAATGCACACGCAAGTGTACGTGGTCGTACAAGTAATAAAGTGATTATGTAAAATCGGATGTCGAACCCACAGAGACTTATGATCAATATTTCACGAGAATAAACTATTGCTTACTATCTATGCAAGTGAAGAATAAAAGTGTTGGTTCTTCTATAACTAAATGCTGTAATGTAACTAACTACTAGTGTAAAACAGAACTTGTGCTTAGAACGTGAGGAAGAATAGCTTTTATCAAGATTTTAGAAGTATTCCAAGGTCGTGGTTGGTTCACCAATCCTATTGAGTCCATCAAGTATCTCAATTTAGCAACTTTGTTCACAATGGCTAATTAACCGGATCATTAATCTCGTAGGATTCTTGAACCTCTACTCGCCGATTCAAGATAAATCGCCTCCTATATTCCTATGGTATTGACCTATCAAGAATGCAATAAGGGCACGGTACATCATTGATTGCGGTAACTAAGTATATCTCTATCCTAGTCACAAATCCTTGCCCAACTCTGGGATATGGATCACATCTATTTTTTCTTTCCAAAAAAACAACGTCTTTCCAACAGTATGTAAGGTAGAT
>NC_081349.1:65784340-65823587 GCF_029784015.1 Lycium ferocissimum
AAGATAGAAAGAATGACAGTATCCTAAATGTCCTACAGCCTCCCGCCTAAAAGTGTAGTGCACAACACGTCCATAAACAAGACTCTACTGGACACGACATGTAGACAACCCTAGGGCAGAACTTCTCTGATACCACTTCTGTCATGATCCAAATTGATAAGTCATGACGAGTGCCCCACCTCTATCGACCAGACACCCTTATACTCGTACCTGAACCTCACTGAGTAACGGGGTGGTCCATAAATGACTTATAACTGAACTATCTCTTGACTCTGTAAGAACAACACCATGAACTCTACATCAAGAACTCACAACTACCGGTATATATATACCGAAAATAACAATGCAAGCTAACTAGGCTGCTACATATGTTGTACAACAAAATAAGAGCCGAAAAGGCTACATGACATCCCAACTATATAAAAATGTATAAAGACCTCTAATAGAATACAAAGCTGTAGAAAGAACGGGACAGGGCTCTGTCATGCCCATATATACATGTCAAAAAATGGCATACCAAAAATAGACTGCAGCTACAAACCAAGTGGAGCGCACTAACTCTGGCCATTGGTGGAAGTCTCATCGAGTTTGGACCGCCTCTCTTGTCTCGAACTGCGGGCATGAACGCGGCCCCGAAGCTTGATAGGGGGAGTCAGTATGAATAATGTACCGAGGATGTAAGGCATAAGAACAACATGTACTTAAGAATCATTAAAGGTATCTGAAACAGGAAAGCTAATCAAATCTCTGAAAGTATCAGTGTACTTTGTATAACTGAAAGTGCCTCTGCGGCGTATGATATGCATTCTTTCTTTCAAAAATCATATACATATATCATAGTATAACTTGTTTGTCTTTGTGGAACGTACGCCCGATCCATATATCATGTCATCCCGCGTGCGTGGTAATCTCATAATTTGCCGGCTATGCAGGTGGTGTGCACATCTACGTGCACACGGAACTATCGCGCCGCGCGGTGTAAGAAAATAGCGTACATATATATATATATATATATATATATATATATATATATATATATATATATATATATATATATATATAATGCATGAAAGACTCATAAAAGGATACTCTGAACTCCTCAGGGTAACATAAGAAGCTAGTATGTCAGTGTAATGAATCTCTGGAAGCTGTAGACATGATACATAGGAGGCCAAGGATACGAATATCCCTACACTATCTAAGAATAGAGTATTTGGAACTCGCTCGTTTACTTCTTTTGTTCGTATCATAAAGATCATGCCAAAAGAATAAAAGGGTTAGCCTTAACATACCTTATCCACTTCTCAAGCTAACTATGCTTATTTCCCGGGCTTGACGAATCTACACACAAGACCAAGTATGCCAACTATTAGTCTAGAACGCTTATATTCCAACCTTTAAATTAGTCTATAACTTAACGAAATTCGAACAGCATCTCCTCTGTAAACTTAACAATCCCTCAATTTCCAATCAACCCAAATATTAACAAAAACATCAACAACAACAAAACCAATACTTACGTATCAAACTATAATCAATTCCATCCCAAAACATCTCCCAAAATTGCCCCTAATCTTAACTTAAACTTAATTAACTTACCGCTTTCGTAACTATGCTTTCTTCACTTTAAATTACTAAAACTCTTGGTAATCAACTCAATAGCAAAGACAAGAATCAGATAAATACTTGAAGGAACTAGAACTCCAACAATCAAACTTCAAGTCCAACTCTTTAGCTCAACAACTTCAATAGAACCCTAGGAACAACTTTCCATTCACTAGTTTGGGTTCATGAGGCTCGGATCTTGCTAAAACTTCACTAATACTTTGGGAAATGTTGGGAGGAATATTTTAGGGTTATATCTGGTTAGGAAAATATAAAAATGAGGAGGAAAACATATGAGGCTATATATATAAGTGGAACAAAAGTTTCAGCGCCTCCGAGTCGACTTGCGCCATTGTTCTACCACCCAAGATTTATGGGCCTCAGCATATTGACAGCGTGAAAGGACGCCATGGTGACATGTTGACGGGCCGTCCCTTTGCACCGCCAAAGTGGACTGGTTTCTAGTTCCCTAAGTTGCTCCGATTCGTTTCGATTCGATTCTTTTAACTTCTAATCCTATCGTATAGTACGGAACATATACTTGTACTTTGGTATATGCGAGGCAACACATTTAATATCTCATAAACTCGATACAAATCCCTGTTCTAAGGGTATACACAACTAGGAAGCCATAGACTTTCTTACGACGAAAACGAGAGGCGTAACAGCCCCCACTTACAGTTCTTTTATTTAGTTGCTTTACATACAAGTACAATTCCAGTGTACTTATGTCCCTATTGCCCGAGGCCTGCATTTCATGATGCAGGTGCTAATATTCAGGACGATAGATCAGCTCGCTAGGATTTTAAAGTATCAGCTAGTTGGTGAGCCCCACTTACTCCGGGGCGTTATCATTTATATCTCAATGGTTATTTTATGTCAGACAGTCAGTTATGCTGGGGCCTTTTCACAGCAATAGTTTAGTATTCAGACTCATGTTCAGAGGTTTCATAAACTAGTCAATATGTCATTGGCAGTATTCCGTTATGGATAGCCTTGTGGGCTACACTACTATGTTTTCAGACCATTTCCGCATTTATGCTTAAATAGTATTTTCATTATTATTATGATGTCTCATGTTATCTAGACTATCTATGTTTTAAAGTATATTTACGCATTCAGTGTATGTCCCATGTCGATTCAGCCAGCTAGTTGGTTCGCTCGTTCACATGCAATCAGGCTCCGAGTGCCGTGTTACGTCCAGGCCCAGGTTTGGGGCATGACAGAGGGGTAAGATTCGAACTCTTATTTCTATCATGCCTCATGAATACTTCCCTTATTTAGTGTTTTAATCTATGGATTTGGTGGGAAAATTGGGGGTTTTGATTGGGGATTTAGGTGTCGATTCATGGTTGGAATTAGTTGATTTTCTGGATCTAGGACCTACGGGTAATGGGTAGATCAATTTTGTAAAAAAAATTTAGTTTTGACCTCTGGAGCTCGAGGTTGACTTTTTTACCGGAGTTTTTATAAATTAAATACGAGTGTCTCAGGACTCGTATAGTCATGTAGATTGCATATTTGATAGACTGGGAGCGCTCGGAGGCACTACGAAAAGGCAAGGCTATATTGTGATTCATTTGCTCGACTTCTATATAGGTTAAGTCTTTTCTAGAATCCGTTTGGGAGACGTTTTTAATAATCAACTAATAATATGAGTTAATGGCGAAAGATGGGTCTCGTATCCATGATGTGACGGGCACTGATACGAATGTTGTTTTTATATTATTAGTAGTTGTGGAAATAAGTGAGTAATGGATTTAAATCTATGAAGGTCAAAGCATGTGGACATTAGCTGATAGATATTTTTTTTTATTTGATTGACTACATGCATACATCACTCCATTAAATCTCGTACACTTGTGCTATTTAAGTTGTTTGGACATATTCGGATCAGTACATAGTTATGACTACATTGCATTTGATATTCATGCTCTCTTATGATCATTCATACATATAAATTGAGTATCCCTATGTTGTCTGGTCGAACTTGGTTTCGGGTGCAGTGATGGTTATTTTAGCCTTAAATGATTGGTTGTCCGATGTGGTCTAGTTGTACCTAGTTCTAGGTGGGTATATGGACCTCGAGAGTTCCCTCTGGGCCACAGCTCCTGGACCCCCATGGAAGAGTGTGTATACGGATTGCATATTGCATTAATTATCTAATTATTTGGTTCTACCTGGTACTTGACTTATCCTCTGTTATGTTAATTGAACAGTTTCGGAGTTAAGGTAAACCTGCTAATGCTAAAAGAAGACCTTTCCTTAATAAAAACCTGGTAACTACTTCAACATTTTTGTTCTATGACATATATTGAGTACACGTGCTTTCCGTACTCATAATACACTTGTTGTAGTATTTTTGGTGCAGATTCAGACCCAAGTATGAGCAACGACGCGGGGTCGTTTGGGTTCAAGCCTGCCTTTCAGGAGATCATAGGGAGTTGCCTGGCTGGTCTGCTATGCTTGTCTCCTTCAATCATTTATGCATTTTATTCTTTCCTTACTTTACCAGACAATGTATTTGTTCATTTCAGACTTGTGCTACTTCTCTTAGTGGCTCTTGTACACATAACACAAGTCTTGGGTGGTATTTTGTTACTTTCTGCGTTTTTTTGAATAAAAGACCTTACTTTAGATATTATCATGTTATGAATTTAGTTTTCTTCTTAAGTAATTAAATGGTTGGTTTAACTGTTTGTGGTTGGTTTGGCTACTGGGTAGGGTAGGTGCCATCACGACTTGATATTTGGGTCGTGACACCATGTTGCATTGATCTTTATTACAAGTTTGACATATAACTATTGGAATGAGTTTAGGATCTACTTGAGTGTTGCCACTATCTTTAATAGTTTTTGTAGCTTATTTTTTGTATTACCTCTCTTTTTCACTTATTCCTTTGATCAAAGTTATTATTGTTAGACCTAACATGTTTTAATGATTGACATGATAAATACACTCAATGAACTAGGTGAATGAACCAGGTCAACTGAAACATGTTCCATTCTAGAGTCCAGATGTTGCAGGACTCTTGGAATAAATAGAGCTAGAGATACAGACATGATCTAGGAGTCCTTGGAAGAATTATATGGGACAAATTTCAGAGTCTTATCAAGTATATAGAGACATGTGATAGCAAAGAGGTTTCCTCCATCTCAGACACTATCTCTCCTCAAAGTCCTTATCCAACAAACTGTTTGTGACCTATCGGTTTTCTACTCACAAGTTCCTATATATATGCAAATCTTCTACTGAAGAAGGTTACACACTTACATAGAGAGAAAAACATAAATCAAGCAAATAAGTGAGAGCTTATTGGAGAGACTTCTGACTGGCTACTTTAGTGCTTCCTGATATGAAGGACTAGATTTGAAGAACCTATTTCATAGTCTTATTGCTTATAGTCTTCAAGTCTAGTTATTTTGTCTTAAAATTGTTTATCGAGTTGTACCTATTTCATCTTTCTTAAAAGCATTATATTTCTTTAGATCGGGCTACTTCTATGCACTTCAAGAATCATATTCTTGAAGTAGTTTGCTTAAGAAGGTATTATAGTAGAAGTAAAGAACAAACACACAAGATTTCACATGGAAAAATTCTTGTTCAAGGGAGTCAGAAACCACGGCCTATATTTCTACAGGATTTAACCAATTTCTTCGCTATAAACCAGAGAAATAACAGGTTTACAACTTCCTTGTTAAACCTAAGGGACCTGTTCCCTAAACAGTCCGTCTATAATAACCTAAAAACAATAATTTTACCAATAAGCAGAACCTAAGCTAGACAAACTAAAGAACATGATGATAAATCTTAATAAGCTCGGGTTCTTTGTTGTCGTGCAGTTGGATATTTCTGAGAATAAGGTGTTGACTGCACTCACACTTGTCTCTCGTTGGATGTTTTTAGTAATGTTGGATTTGTGGTCGACCTCCAATGCTCCTGTCACAACCCAAATTGAAGGGGCATGACTGGCACCCGGGCCTAACTTACCAAGCACCAACATCTCGTACATCCATAACCATACTAGTGTATATAAGTGGTCCTGAAGGGAAATCTTACGATAATCTGTCGAAGCATGAAAAACCATCCAGCGATACATAACCCAAAAGGACCTACATAAGTGAATACATGGGACATAGAGGCCAACAAGGCCGTACAAAACTTCTATACACAGGACATCAGTCTACAAGCCTCTAAAGAGTACGCAAACATCATAAGGTCTGGACAGGGCCCCACCATACACATAAACATACATAAGTGCCACGACCCAAGCAGCCTTGAGTGGCACCCACATAAATCCCCTAGTGGGCTAACCATCCCTTTAGCCAACTACCCAATCGATTACCAATTAATTAACCACTTTTAGACAAGTCAAGAATATCACAAAAGTAATAATTATCCGAAACGTCTAATCATGCCATAAATAAATAACGAATGCGGAAGTCTAACTATTAAAACCCCAAAATTCGAAAGCATCATACAAGGACTCTAAAAGATAAATTGTCTGAAATCACATAAGTAATGTCTAGAATGAATTAGACATCAATAAGAGAAGATCTTCAGGCGGCCTGGCATGGATAGGAGCTCACCCTCAAATCTGTCGGAAACTGGCCTCACACTAAATATGAGGTATGGAAGATGTAGCTGGATCACAATCTGCACTTAAAAGAATGCAGCAAGGTAGTATCAGTATAAACACTATGTGCCAGTAGATATCATAGGCCGACTAAGATTAGTATCATGCATAAAATCACAAAATCAATAGAATAGACAAATAGGCACAACAAACATAACCATATAAAACTATCAACAAGAATCATCCATCACCGAAATAAGATAAGCCCACACAAATAGTAATCAATAAAAGTAGCTCAACCCGTGTCATTATCGACAAAACCGTAACTTACAAATTATCTCAACTCTGTCAAATATCCATACACATATGCTAAATGGTATTGTTTTCCCAAATAGCCATGACCTAAAAGGGACCCATTGTGTCCATGTACCACTCGCTCCGGAACTGACCTCGGATCACGAGCCTATAACTAGGCCACAACCTCACCCCCGGTCAAGTGTGCCTTTTCATATTTATCTGTTCTTTCTCATCTCAATGTATTTCCGTTCCCACAATTAATAGGGAATGTGAACAGTCAATAAATTGTTATCAAGGAACATAAATCATCATGTCACAAGTCATATCAAGACTAAAAATCAATTCATCAATAGCATGAATAAGGGATTACTCCAAGTCAGCGAGAAGAGTATTCATTAACTTCTTCTTTATCACATCATAACAATTCATCTCATAATAAATCAATCAATGTCAAACTTAGGAATTTCCAACTGTACTTTATGTCTGAAGCCCTAATCATGCTTCTCCTATCAATTTCATAACATATACAATCAACTAATCAAAGTGTGGCTCAAGTAGACCATAACCTACCTCAAAGCCGAACTAGAACAATGCAATCACTCAGCAATAGCTTTCCCCTTTCGCAGAGCTTCAGAACGTTTAAAGTCTAGCAATCATAAAGCTAAGTGAGTAATGGATCATCTACTCAAACAAACGACAATTGGGAAAGAAAACCCAACTAGTTCTACCCTTTCCAAATGGGTGAACTATCATTAAGTGTGAATTCATCACAAAATCAACCCCAACCATCATACTATTCCCATTCATGGGTTTTCTAATAAATTCAACCCTTTTACAAGCAGTTTTATTCTAAAGTTACAATCTTTAAGAAACCCTAAGTCTCAATACATCATTCTCATCCATTAGAACTCGAATTCCCACTCTAGGAAATGATAATCTATAACCTTAGATGAATAAACAATAATAAAATCACTAACCCATCCATTATTCAAGGGTTTCTTAAGTTCTAGGGCTTTAGTCCTTTCATTCACCATTAGAAAACCTTTAACTAATCATGGAATTTAGTATAATGATGGAATAAACAAAGTAGAGGGTTGAGACTTACCTTTCAAGAGTATTTTAGCCCTAGCCTTAGAAATTCGCCACAAGAGTTCTTGGGAACTATTTTGGAGTTATGTAGGGAATGGGTTCAGAAATAAGAATATAAAATGCTGATTCTGCCACCCGTCGATTGCTGCAGCGGTCCCGCTATGGCGGTCCTCATTAATTCACCCCGCCCCGCGGCGGTAGTCCCCTACCCCCTACGATGGACTTGCTACAGCGGTCCCACAACCACTGTAGCGGTCTATTTTGACCAGCAGCTCAGATTTTTCCACCAGTTTTCACCCAAAAATCCCAACATCAATTTGAGGCCCTACAAACGCAAACCAAACATGCACATATACATAAAAACACGCTACGGACTCACCCGCGGCCTTGGAATTCTAAACGGAGGTTTAGTTTACTAAGTCACCCTCATAACGACCCTGCGGGTCATTACAGTAAGCATACCGACTCAAAGGACAACTCCGGAACAAGTGGAGTGCACCAACACCTTCCACTGAGCTGACAACCTACTGAAGAGGATTGGCATCCTATCTATCGGAACCTGCAGGCACGAAATATAGCATCCTCAGGAAAAAAGGACGTCAGTACGAATAAATGTACCTAGTATGTAAGACAGGAAAACATAAGTAAACGCAGTAATGTAAATAGAGAACTCTGAATGCCATTGAGGGCGTATGAAATGCATTCTTTCGTTTAAAAATATATAAATATAGAAGCCACACTATGGGGCTGCATCATCATCGTCAAGCCACTCTTTGGGGCTAACATCATCATAACGTACCCAACTGCAGTGGTGTGCACAATAAGTGCCATACCCGGCTAACTATAGCGCGACTTAGTGTCATAATATATATATATATATATATATATATATATATATATATATATATATATATATATATATATATATAATGCATGATAGACTCATGGAATAACATTCTGAACCTTTCGGAGTGACGTAAGGTCTATAAACCTTTGAATACGTTATTTGAGCTAACTCGTCAACGCATGATGTCATAAGAAGTAGAAAATACCATCAACATACAATTCATTGGGAATCAATGATCAATGTAATACGGATCAGAAATACATCATGGAAGCTAATGAACATGAGCTTCTAAACTTCTAAGAGTAGAGTCATTTATGAATATCGTTTATTTGTGTTTCATTCGTTCGGAATCATGCCAAAAAAAAAAAAAAAGATGGTGTATTAACATACCTTATATCGAACCACGACGTATCAAGCCGAAATTAGCCTCCTTCACGCCTAAGTCTACAACTAACAATAAGGGTACTAACGCTAATTACCAATAGTTCAACTATCCCCAATCGAGGGCCAAGCTCGTTCTATACAAATCGGACACCATATCTCCTGCTTTCCTTACTTTCCCAAGTCCATAAAAACAACAAGAACACATACAACCTTCAACTATATACTTGCAGCACCACAACACACCCAACAGCCCAACAACACAAATCAATATACACAACAACAAATGAACAAATATAACAAATGAAACTAATATTAATCACGACGAGCGGCAAGCTCGGATTGAGACCAAAACCCAACTTTTTTTCTCATCTCCACCATACTTACAACACCATCAACAGGTCCAGTATGTAAACATATATATATATATATATATATATATATTGACATGGAATTCCAGTCGTATATCCATCTTAAAAGTAATATCAAACAGCCCAACAAGAGTTAACAACAAGATAAACAACTTCTATGTGTTATATGGCCACTTCTCCTTTTAGCTTATAACACAATCTTCATAACCAATACAAATACCAGCATACCAACAACAACCACAACATAACCAAGCTATTTTCCATAATTTCCAGCCATAAGAAGTCATATATATTGCCTCAAAATAGTCCAACAAAAGACAACAACATCTTATGCTATTTCAAGTACTCTCTTGTAGATTCTTCACCGAAACAACTTAACCAACAACTAGATAAGCTTAAGCACAAGAAATAGGGCATTATACTTACCTTAAATAGTCAGAAAGGCCTAGAAGCAAAGCTTCCCTTAGCCTACAAGCACCCACAAAACCATCACAACACCATGGAAATACTTTTCTTCACTTAAACTAGCTTTTGAGGTTGGGTTTAGGTAAAACCACCTTCGATTCACTTTGGAACCTTGGAGAACTGTTAGAGAGGTGTTGAAAGAGTGTGGGAACTAACCTTGGTCAAAAATGACCAAAAATAAGCCTTCCAACCACTTTAGAAAGTTCCAAGATCGGCCACCGCGTAAGTGGGTCCCAAAAGGGGCTGCCTGCGCAGTCTTGTGAAAATGTGAATATCTTTCTACTCCGATGTCGCATTGACAAATGGTTTAATGTGTTGGAAACCAGATTCATAGACCTTTAATTTGGTGGGTGGATCACCCCGTAAATCCAAGTATATTGGGAGAAAAGCTTAGTGATATTAGACCAAAATTTCAGTAAAATTATGAAACTTTCGCCGACTTTTGTTTTACAACTGGCTTGACGTCAAAACTTAACATACAAATATTATATGATTTAAGTAACTTAAAACATGACCTCCTTAGCATATTAAGAACTCTCGATTTAACCCTGAAAGTACAAGTTATAACATCTTTGATTCGTTTAACCTTCAACTCTCACGATACTTCCTTAAAACTCGTTTTAACCCATCATTATCTTTGTAAAGTTCCTTAAACTCTCTAGCTTATATTGATTCACTTAAGACAAATTCTGACATGAAAGTGCGGGGTGTAACATCTTTCCCCTCTTAGAAACATTCGTCCTCAATGTCGAGACGTATCGCGGTATAATCAACTCTCAGTGAAACTTGGAACATTTGGACAGAGTCTTTCCTTAACGATTTTGTCTAGCTAGATTATGTAATGCAACATATTATTCTTTGAAGTTTCGCATGGATACCAATCATCGGTCATAATTTCTTAGCTGCGATCTTACCTCTTACATAGTTTCTTCCTCATCTGGTCATGCCATTCTTTCACCTTAGGTGTCACCTATGTATGGAACAGAGATTTGTACAATATTCTTGTGACATACCACGGTATACACATTTCATATGGAATCTTTGAATTGAGTAAATGAGTTCTCCTTCTGCTTTCTTTACAGTCATCTTTCACATTCTTGCTCCTTATCGCTATTTGAACCTCTTTCTTGTACATCATCTATCGTCACTACCTGAATGGGATTTCCAATGCATTTCTTCAACATAGAAACATGGATCTTTGGTGCACAGGTTTTCATTCCAAGGGCAGCTCTGACTCAAAAGCCATTCGGCCTAATCTCCTCTGTATGGCTTTACATATCTTGGTCAACTTAGCCTACCATCTTGTTACGTTCTTCATGGGCGAGATTTCTTAAAAGACCTGATCATTGACTCAAAATTTTCTTAAGCATTTCTGACGTTTCTCAATAGAAAAACTTTTGCACACAATTGATTTTTCTATAGCCTAATACACTAAATCAGGGGCGAACAATTCGGCATCTCAATATCTTGTGGGACATCTACACTTCTTTCCGTAACATGCTTCATAAGGACTATTCCTTCAAGCTTAAAATGTATTCTCATGACCCTTACTATGATAATTATTGTTGTACGCGAATTCAATAGGCGGTGATTGATTATCCCATCCTTCCATAAAATTTGGCATCTTAGCTTGTAATATATCTTTGAGCGTCTGAATTGTACGCTTCACTTGTGCTAGAATTATCTTATGTACCCAAGTTTCTTTGAGAGGACTTTCAAAATTTATCTGTAACTGAGCACCTCTATTATCTGTAATTGAGGCGAAAATATTATGTACCCGATCTACATCCTGCACCCTTCCGTTTTACATAACCTTTGGTAACTTGTCCGGTAAAAGTAAACTGATTTTTGTCAAACTATCCACAGTCGTCCATGTGGAATCAAACTTGCTATATCTGTAATGAATCTTATGCCAATCACTTCTCATTTCCATATTGGGTTACTTTATTTTATGTCAATCCATTGGGTTCCTAATGTTCTATTTTGACCGATTAGCAACTGGAATATTAGGCCACTACCCCTATAATGGTTTCCTTCATGTCATCCTGCCAACGTAATCCTTTGACATCATGGTATATCTTTGACGTTCCAGGATGAATAAATTACTGCGAATAATGGACCTCTGTCCTAATACACAATTGGCAATGATATTTAAAGATCCCTTCTTCAATAGACTCAAAAGCTGTAGTTTTCTCTTGCCGAATACCTCTTTTGACTTTCCCTAAAATGAAAATCTTCGTGTCGACATCCTTTCCTCCTTATCTATAAAAGATGAATCTACCATATTCCAAGTCATTATACCTTCATTATTTGAGTCTGCCAAGCGGATTCCGAACCTGTTAATTGGTGAAGACCTCTAGTCAACCTTTTTTCCTTTTGGGCTTGCTCATTTATCAAGCCACCCATGACTTATGACTAAACGCATCTACTACAATATTGATTCTGCCATTTTTGTTCTGGTTCTAAGCCGTCTTATATGAAACATGTATACCATTATGGTTCTCCATTCTTCCTTATTTTCCTAACTGCCACTAGTTGTCAACGGCTTCTTATTTAGGCTTATTCTGATACTTCTTATTTGCAATTCTTATCTAATTCCCACACATTTTGAATCCCTTGTACATATATATATAATTCTGACATCATCCTACACGGTAAATGATAAAGTTTGAATGTATTCCCTTGTCAGTTGTACTTATAACCTAAAAGAAGCTGATGTTATTAAACAATTCACCTTTACACTGTTACACCTCGTAAATTCCAGCATCGATTGCGTCGTAATCAAACTAACATAAGTCCAGAGAGGATATGATATCCTTGAAGGTTAAGGAAGACTTTTAACAAGTATTTAAATGTTCTGAGATCAAGCGAATCGAAGAAATTAAGTTTGTCGAAACTTTGAAAAAAATTGGCAGAATTCTGGATAGGACTTTTGGTCCAACCTGAGGGATGTATATCTCCTAGAATATGAGGAGTTATGGAATGCATAACCTATGAAAATTGAAGTTCAGGAAGTTATCTTTCCAATGCAATTTATATATCGCAAATCCGAGAAATACAGTGAAAGTTACGGTCTGTATATAATTTTACGATTTAACTTACGGACCGTAATTTGAATTATGGCCAGTAATTGTGGCCGTAAAAATTGAGGCGGTGGGCTACCAGAATTAGATAATTATGATCCCCTCTTCATTTATTTCATTTTAACATAACCCCAAGTCCTAGAAAGCCCTAGAAACCTCTCCAAACATATTCCAACATATTTCCTAGCCTAAATCAAAGATCAAAGTGAAGATTAAAGTGATTAGGATTTTCAAGTGAGGTCTACATATGTCTCCTCTTCTTGAAGATGCTTGGGTGAGTATTTTTAAGATGGAGTAACCTTGGAATTGAAGTGTTCTTGAATTTTGAGGTAAGATTCCATCTTATTTCCATGTTTATGAGTTCATTTGGTAATTATTATGTTAAGATTTGAGGAGAAGAAATTGGAGGAAAAGTTCAAATATAAATTTGATGATATTTTGAGTTGTAAATTAACTTAAGCTATAATTATTAGTATGTTATGACTATAATCTTGTTATGAGGGATAATAATGATGATGAGGAAGTGTTGTATACAAGTGTATAAGGGATTCTGTTGAAGTTGTTTTTATGGATTGATTATGAAAAGAAGTTTTGGATTGATTTGAGTCCAATTTGTATATAAATCTCTTGGCTATGGTGTTGTTGATGTTGTTAATGATGTTTGGGAGTTGTTTTGGAATTTGGAGGAAGTAGATGGTACAGGGAAAATCTTTGCCCAAATTTCATTTACTTACCTAATAGTTTAGTTTGACCTTATAAATGTTTCAAGGACTTAACCCTAGTATGAATCTTCTTGAATGTAGATTTGCAAGCTCGGAAGGATAGACGTTGAGTGGTTAAGTAAGCAACGAGGTATGTTAAGGCTGTTCCTTCTTTCCTTGGCATGATTCCATATATGGTAAGAGCGTAATGAACCTTGTGACTAGAGATTTATCAAAGTAGAGCTTATCATATTGTTGCATAGCTTCCGTGCGTAATGTTATTCTTTCTGAGGGGCCATATCCCCTCCCTATGTCCTTGAGTTCATAGAGAGATAGAAGATATATGTTACAGTATCGGTATTTTTCAGCACATGCATGATATACATATATTTTTCTTTAGCCTGGCCACTTGGTCAGTGAGACAGATATGCCTGGCCTACAGGTCAGTGAGACATTTTATTTAGCCTGGCCACTTGGTCAGTGACACATTTTTATTTTGCCTGGCCGACAGGTCAGTGAGACAGATTTGCCTAGCTGACGGGTCAGTGAGATTTTACAGTTGCCTAACCACTTGGTGAGTGAGATATACGATATTATTGTATTGCATTTCATTTGAGACAGATTAGAGAGATATTCTGGGCATTCTTTGTCCTCCAGATTGTATTGTTTTCAGTTCAATTTCAGTTATCTATTGCCTTATATACTCGGTACATTGTTTTGTACTGACGTCCCTTTTGCCGGGGGCGCTGCATTCATGCCTGCAGGTACAAATAGATAGATTGACAGACCTCCCTAGTAGGCAGGATTTGATATCAGCTGATTACTGAGCCCCCTTTTTGTTCGGAGTTGCCAGGTGTTTGGAGTTGCTCCCTTTTGACTAAAGATTGGATGAGCAGGCCGGGGCCCTGTCCCGACCATGGTACAGTCATACTTTCCTTAGAGGCTTGTAGACGAGTCTTGTATATAGTGTGTCTGTGTGATAGCATTGTTGGCTTGTATATGTCTATTTAGGTACTGTTGGCTTTGTACGATCATAGCAACCTCGTCAGCTTGCTCAGCTGTGTATACATATTTTGGGAGTGTGTGCCCAGTTCAGACGAGACAGTCAGTATTTATATATATATATATATATCCAGATTGCGGCCTCGCCAGCTTGTTGGTATGATCTGTGTGCAGGTAGGCCTTATTGGCCGAAGATGGGGGTTACTCCTCCAGAGTTACAGATTTAGAGTGGTTCGCTCGGGCCTAGTATGGCATCGAGTGCAGGTCACGCCTCTCGTATTTGGGGCATGACATACACTAACTTTTACTATTCCTCGGCCTTGTCTCATTTGTCAGTATCTCCCAAATCTTACCTTCAATACTGACTTTATCTTTCTAACTTGATGTTTTCTCCCTTCTAAACTTCTCTAATTGTTGTACTAGCTCCCTTGTCCTCATTGACGTCTAGGCTATTTCTCAAGGTTGCAGCTCTGTAGCTGTAAAAACTAATTCACAGTGACTATGTGATATAGGCTATGCATTCACCAAACAGTATGAAGGGACCTGGTTGCATACCAGTTCCCTTTGAGATGCAGTATGTAAAGGACACGGGATTTTACCATGGAAAACTCCTTGCTCAAGGGATTAAAAATCACGACCTATCCCAGTAGGATTTCAACTCCACTACACGAGCAACTTTAGGTTATAACTCTATCGTAAGCTAGGAATTAACTTCCATAAGCCCCCACCCTTACAATAACGCTTATATAACCTTTTAACTAACTCAGTAGTCCCTCCACCCTTGAAATACTCCGATTGCAAGCACCTCCACTTGACTAACTCGAGCCGAGGACCACTAATACACCTAGACTAACTCTAGCCTAGTGTACCACTCAAAAGCTTGTGGAAACACACTTCCAACAAGCTGACTTTGAGACTTTTAAATACATACAAAAAGCTTCTCAAACAACAGGAGTAGGTTTACAATTTAAGTACAAATGAAACAAATCTTACGAAAAACTAAGAGACTTTGAAATCTTCAGAGTTAGCATTTTGTTCTTCATTTTGTTTTCAGCTCTGTTGGTTGAACACTTGGGAATCTTGTGACGGCTGCACTTTCAAGTAATTTTTAGGTCTTCCAAGTGATACACAATATGTTGGGACATTTTGAATATATATTGGGGAACATATGAGATATGATGGAGACTTCTCAACCAAAATTTGACCTGAGGCATAGGCTGCAGCACTGCTATTGTACGGTCCAGCTTTACAACTGTTTAAAGCTGTACCACTACGTGCACACGGTAAATCAAAACAGATTTCCGACTAGGTCTCTTATCGGTTCCCCATCAATTTGTCAATTATCAAAACATCGGATCATAGGGTACACCTTAGCAATTTCCCCCTATTAGAGGATGAAAAACTTATAGATGATGTTCCTCCTGAGAACCAGCTTCCCACATATTCCCCCTGCGAAGCAGACCATCATTTTGAAAACACCTGCAACATGTTAGCAAAAACAACAAAAAAAAAATTCAACTGGAAAACTAGATCTCCACATTATCCATTTGTTGTTCAGCATTTTTCCCCCAGTATCTCTTCCCCCTTTTTGTTCAGCATTTCTCCTCCCCCCTCCAAGGGTCTTCTTCTTTTTCCCCCTTTTGGCATCATCGAAAAGAGTCAAGCGGGAAAAATTAGCAGCCAAACAATGGAACATATAAGGATAAATTTGTCTTAAAACTAAGCCATATGGGAAAAAAAGTGTAGAGAGGTATGAGAACAGAAACTGGCTCAGGAAGAAACAGAAGAGGAAAAAAAGGGAACAGAGGTCTGTAAGAACCAGTCAATGCGCTCACTACTGGTGTGCTGCTCCTACAGCATTTGATCACGAAGAGTATCAATCTTTTGTTGGAGTCGCGCATTCAAAGCTTGTAGTTGTGCAATTTCAGCGCTAGCATGTTTCGAAGCACTAGAGAGACTCGATTCCTATGGGATGACACCAACGTTTCCTTGTAAGGTCACTCTCTCGCATTTGGCAATGAGTCCTGTGCACGTGCACTGTGACAGCATTCTGTGCTTCTCCGTGAGGAACGAGGTCTGGTAATTCGTGTGTTGGTAGTGCACAAGGTACTTCCATCCTCAGTCAAATTTACCTCCGATTGCCTTTCCTGAGTTTGTGCTCACTCGAGAGCACTTACCGCACCATCAGCATATGTAGAAGTGTCAACCGCCGCATTCGGCACAATACCAGTGGAATATTTAGATTCCCTTCCAGATGGACTGAGTCCCTCATTTGAATCCAGCGGTAGGATGGCAACCTTAGACTCCATGCCACTGACAGCACTTTCATCATGTCTCATAGCTTGCAACATTTTTGCCATGATAACCGGAACTTCAGCTTCCCTTTGTAATAGATCTGATTCACTCATCCCTATTTAGGGAAACACCCATCTGACTGTACAAACAATTTGTCTATGTCTTTGTTGGAGAATGAATTACTTGGAGATGCAGTTCGATCTATCAAGTCGCTATTTGGGTTGATTGAGTTAGAGGCAGATAGGAAGCTATGAATTTTCTGGGAGTGTGACTTTTGCGGATTTAGGAGGAGCCAGATATTAGAGGCTTGGAGAAGAGGCTAGACAGATCGTTCTTGGTGAGATTCGAAGATTGAGCTGTAGAAGTTGTTAGGGACGACTGCTAGACAAGGAGAGACAAGGAGAAATTCAGCAGGGATTTAGATTAGTGGGAGGAGAGAGAAATGAAAGGCACGTATTAATGAGAATATTTTGGTAGTTGAGTAGGATGGTACGTCGATGACTTGGCACTTTTAACAATTTTAAGATTTATACAATCATTGAGTAGGTTGCTAACCTGAGCCTCAGAGACCAGGTCTCTAGGCTGTTTCATGATAGATTTTGGAAGAAACTCTGAAATGTGCACTGTCTAATACGCCAACTGTGCCTTCCGAGATTGCTATGTGTGTACACTTGTACCAGCGTAAAAATGAGTTAGATGCTCGTTGAAAAACACTCTATTGCATTACAGTTCTCCCCTCTACATTGTCAAAAATATTTTGGGGGCTTAGTCAAGCTTGATCAAGCCTAGCTCCTAACGATTTCTTTCAAAATGCTAGCTCCTAACGATTTCTTTCAAAATGCTCCCTACTCAACGCTTTTGTGAAGATGTCAGCAACTTGGTCCTCTATCTTGCAAAACTCCACACGTATCAAACCTTTTTGAACATTATCTCTTAGAAAGTGATGTCTGACATCGATGCGTTTGGTTCGTTATGTCACGCCCCAAATCTGGAGCGGCGTGACCGGCACTCGGTGCCAAACTAGGCCCGAGCGAACTACTCTACATTTGAATTTTTGCTAAGGACTACCTACACACAGTTAATACCAACAAGCCGGCGAGATCGTAACCTGGATATATATATATAGGTACATAAATGCGAACTATCTCGTCTAAACTGGGCACACACACAACCAAAATATAATATATACAACTGAGTAAGCCGACAAGGCTGCTATGTAGCTGAACAACAAAACTGAGAGCCGACGAGGCTACATAACATCCCAACTACATACAACTGTCTCTGAGACCTCTAGGGAACACGAGCCGCAGAAAGGACAGGACAAGACCCCATCATACCCATATATACATGTCAAAATAGCATCCCAAAAAGGACTACAGCTCCGAACCAAGTGGAGCGCATTGACAGTAGCTGAGTGGAAGGCCTACTGAGCTAGATCGTCTGTCTGGCTACCTGAACCTGCGGGCATGAACGCAGCGTCCCCAAGCAAAAGGTACATCAATACGAAATAATGTACCGAGTATGTAAGGCAACAACTAGCTGAAACTGAACTGAAAATGTAATAATTTGGAGGCCAAAAGAAATGCTCTGAATATATGACCTGACCTATCTCATATGAAATGCAATGTAATGCTATTATATATCTCACTGACCAAGTGGCCAGGCAACTGAAAAATCTCGCTGACCAAGTAGCCAGGCAGTATGTCTCATTGACCCGTCGGCTAGGAAATCTGTCTCACTGACCCGTAGGCCAGGCAATATGTCTCACTGACCAGTAGGCGTGCAAAGTGAAAATGTCTTACTGACCAAGTGGCCAGGCTAAGGAAAATGACTCACCGACCAAGTGGCCAGGCTAAGGAAAATGTCTTACTGACCAAGTGGCCAGGCTAATGAAAATGTCTCACTAACCAAGTGGCCAGGCTAAAGAAGAACATATATGTATATCATGCAGTATATCATGCATAGGTTGAAATACACTGAGACTGTAACATGTCTCTTCTGCCTTTCTATAAACTCAAGGACACAGGGAGGGGATATGTCCCCTCAGAAAGAACAACATAACACTCGGAAACTATGCCACAATATGACAAGCTCTACTTTGACAAATCTCTAGTCATAAGGTTCTTTATGCTCCTACCATATGTGGAATCATGCCAATAAAAGAAGGAACAGCCTTCACATACCTGGACGCTTATTTGGCGACTTTCCAACTTACTTCCTGTCTTGCCATTTACTCAAGATCATTCGTAGTCTCGTAATCTACATATAAAACAATTCACACTATTTTTAGGTTCATCCTCATATGCTCGTCTTAAGTCTTCAATTTAAATCCATTTAGAATCTGCCAAAATTCGGGAAGCATCTCCCCTGTTTTATGACTAGCCCGAAATCATAATATCAACAACCAATCAACAAAAAAAATACCAACATCATCAACACCATTATTCATACCAATATATTCCATTAAACATCCCACACGATCTTTTCCAAATTTCTCAACTACCCAACTTGTAATACGGCTATTTAATAAATTTATCTCCGTAAATAAACCTAAATCAATATTAATAAGGGAAGATTTATACCTTACTTCCGCTAGAACCGTAGTATCTTCCATATCCGCCTTGAGTCCAAGTCAAGATCCCTTGCAAGACGATATTACAATCGCAACTATACGTTGTCCGAACCTAAATCCGGAGATTTCCACTTAATTTGCGCTAAAATTTGATGGACGGAAGTTGGGGGAATATTCCAGAAAGTTTGGGGAGTTTAGAGGGGTGTTTGGATGAAAATTAGGGGTAAACCCCCTTATATAAGGTTCTAGAGTCGGTTTCCACCGACTCAGAATTTGCCCTTAGCGTTTGCATGGGCTTTGGGCACGTTCGCGCAGGCTTATTTTACTGCCTGCGCGTTCGTTCAGTAAAAAGGTCATAACTCTTGAACTTGATATTTTATGAAGTGCCACAACCTATGGTTGGAAATCTATTTCAATTATCTACAACTTTCATTTTTGGTGTGTTTCCAAATTCCAAACTTGTAATGGTGTTTTGGCCACTTTAAGTCAGATCATCCGAAAACGTATCCTTAAATCATCCTTTTGGAGGGCTTATGCCCATATTTGGCTTAAGGGTCCTTCTGAAGACTTGCTCAACTTCCCATGTACTACTCATATAACTTTTCATATGTCCTTTATAAAATTCCGACATGTGGGCCCCACCTTAACTTACGGTTACGAGGGCTATTCATAAAGTAACGTATTTCGATTTACACCATACGGTCTCCAAATGTCATATATATGTTATTCTTATACTCATATAATATAACCTTCATCCCTACTCCTTGTATAACTTTACTCTCCCTTGAGCTCGTACTAAACCGTCTGCAGTCTTGGTAACGCAAAATTTTCCGAATGTAACATCCTTCCCCCCTTAGGATCATTCATCCTCGAATGTTGTAGCTTGCGAGCTTACCATGCTATCATTAATTTCTTCAAATGATTGTCCTCCTTTAGTTCTTGATCTCCATGTTCTCATACTATGAGCTCATTTGTCTTCTTTCATATTCGCCCAATTCTTTGTCTAACTCATTCATTAGTTTTATATTCTCATGTTCTTATGTATGCACCCAGTGGTCAACTGGTATCTAACTACCGTACTGGGACCTGTTGCCATTAAAACTTTCTTAACTCATTTGGGGTGTTGGAATGAAAAATGAGGGGTAAGCCCCCTTTTATAACATTCCAGAATCTGCCTCAACCAACCTAAAATTTAATCAGCGCGTTTGCGCCACATTGGGGCGCGTTTTCTCTGAGTTGTCCCCCGTCACCTATGCTCATTCGCGCCACCCACAGGCATGTTCGCGTAGAGCTAATCCCTACTCTGGTATCCTGACTTAAAATGCTCATAATTCTCTATTCCGATGTCGGATCGACGCGCGGTTTGTTGCATTGGAAACTAGACTTCACGAACTTCAATTTAGGATTTTATTTCACTTCAAAACTCCTCGTATACCATAAGATATTCCTTCCTCAAGTAGGGAAAAAATTACCCCTCCTATTTCCTCCAAAATCCAACAAACTTAACTTTCTTGATTCACTTGCCCTCCAATCTTTCCGCAGCTTATTATTGTTACACCCCGTATCTTCGAAGAGTACTTATCAAATTTGAAACGTAAGTACGTTGAGTTACGGTTAAGTAAAACCACTTTGGAATATGAGGAGCAAGCATTATTAAGTATATTTAATAAGTGAAGGATGTATATAAGGTATAACAGAAGGTTTTATAAGGAAATAAGTGGAAGAAATAAAGTAGTACGACTTTGGAGAAAGGATGGGTCATGTTTTGTGTGAAAATTTTGGTCCAACTTGGGGGACAAATATCTCTTAGCATATGAAGTGTTTTGAAGTGAAACAAAAGTCTAAAATGAAGTTCGTTGAGTCCAGTTTCCAACGCAATAAACTGCTCATCGATAGGACATCGGAGTAGAGAATTATGGACGTTACAAGTCTAGCTGATAGAGCAGAAATGCGTGCTACAGTATGCGCTACAGTACCGCCTGCTACAATACTGCTACAGTAAATTGCTACAGTGACCCGACCCGAATTTGACCCTATATAAAGGGTAAAAACCCCCTTTTCCATCAGATTTTGCTAGAAAAATCTAGAAATTCAAGAGAGAGAGTGAGGGAAACAAGAAGTAAGCAATTTTCAAGTGACGGAGTATTAATTGTTACACCTCGGAAATTTTTCGTTAGCATACAGTGAATAGACTAATGAAGGGCATGACGTGTACGATGTTTTGATAAGAGAGGAATAGCCTTTAATGGTCCTAATTAAGATTGCCAAAGACATTCGAGGTAAGAGAGGAAAGTTGCTAAGGGAAGCAAGTCATATGTTGTGTTTCAAACAAGAATTACGAGTATCGAGTTAATGATGACTTAATGGTATTTTGGAGAAGAGTTATAACGTCATTTAGATTGTTAATGAGGTACTAAACAAGTGTCAAGAAGGTTCCATAAGGATTGGAGATCAAACGAGACGACGGGAATAGCTTCGGAGAAACTGTGGATTACACGGCCACTTCCACGGACCGTGTAACCTTATACGGACCGTGGAAGGGTCCGAATAACTCCCAGCAAAGATGGTGACTGGCTGGTGTTGAACCACGACTAGTTCCACGGACCATACAAGGTTCCACGGACCGTGTAAGTGTCCGTGGAAGTCCCGACGAGCTGAATAAGTTCTGATTATATAAGTGTGTTCCCACTTCATTTATATCATTTTCCCACATTTCTTCATCTCTCTCAAGAACTCTAGAAGGTTCCATACACGTCATCCACAAGAATTCAAAGGAAATTGGTGATCAACTTCATCAAACCAGCAAGAATCAAGATTGTGAAACACATTGAAGTCATCGAAGTCAAGAAATTCCAAAAGAAAGTGAACTAGGGTTTTGGGTGCAAGAAGAGTATTCAACTCAAGGCTTGTTTCTACAATATCTAAGGTAAGATTTATGATCTTTTCATGTTGTTTAAGGTCTTGAGAAGTTGAAACACTTGGATTAAAGAAAAATATAGAAAGTGGGTCATAAATGCAAGAATAGTGCCATTGTTGAGCCATAGTTTGGGAGGAATCATGAATATGAATATGCTGTGATTGTAAGTAGGTTATGAATGACATCTAGAACATGGAATAAGTATTGTCTGTGAAGGAACATGATAGTGAACTATGACCATGATTATGGAGAATTGAAGTGAAATCATGAAATGTGAATAAAGTAAATGAATGATGATTGTTGTTTATGATATTGTGATGTTGTTATGGATGTTTGGGAGTTGATATGGAATATGGAGGAAGTTGTATAAATAAAGGAAATGCTGCCCAATTTTCTCTAGCTTTAGTAAGCGCGTTCTTGTAATTATTTAGCTAATGTCGATACGAATTCTCTTGAAGGTAGAACGTGTGCATTAAAGGAGAACGAGCAAGCGATAGAATAGTTGAACGACAAAGGTATGTAAGGCTAGTCCTTTCTTTCTAAGGCATGAATCTTATGAAATGAATTTCCTTCTTCTTCATGAATCTCCTATCTTCTAGAAAACTAAGAGTCTATGTTTATGAATAGCCATATGAGACAAGAGATACATTACGAGTACGATAATGATGATGATGAGTTTAATACGATAATGATGATGATGAGTTTAAGTCTAAAGATTCTAAAGTTCATGATATGCTAGTCCCATAAAGTTCTCGCTATGCATACGGTATGATGTTTCTACAATCTAATGACCCTATTTATGATCCCTTGAGATTACTCGTTGGGTTACACTCAACTTAACATGTTAGTTCCTTTAAGGTGAGATATGATGAATATGATCACTCCATAATGTAATCGGGGGTCCTCGACCTTATGTCACCCCGATATTGTTATAGATTGTCTATAAGCTCTAATGCATGTCCTATGACAAATGTTCCGGAAAAATTATGAGTCTATGTTCATAAAGGATTTCATATGATATAAAGGTAAGAGATATGCCATAGATACGATAATGGTAATGAAGAGCCTAAGTTTAGAGACTATAAAGCCTATCATATGATATTTTTTTTATGAAGTTCATGCTGTGAATATGATATTATTTTCATAAATTGTCCTTAATTCAAATGCCTGCTCTATGAAAAGTTGTGATAAGCTTATGGGATGTATGTGATGATAAAAGATTTCCGTAGTAATGGCAATGATGATGATGAGACATACCGAGCCTCGTTATAGCCGGGTACGGAAGACATGTATATGATATTGTCGAGCCACTACGTGGCCGAATACGGATATTGTCGAGCCACTACGTGGCCAAATACGGATATTGTCGAGCCACTATGTGGCCGAATACGGATAATGTTTAATGTGTATGAGCAGATACGGTATTACGATATGTATATGTATGTGCATTCCGCGACCATTAAGAAAAGGTAAAGTAAGCATGACAAACACCTCAAAAAGGTATTTGAACTTTCATTTTATGTTGTCCTTCACGTTTACTTATGTTACTACTCATGCTTTACATACTCAGTGCAATGTTCGTACTGACATTCATTTTCTTTGGACGCTGTGTTCATGCCCACAGGTAGACAGGGAGGTGACCCGGATCCATAGCAGCTACCAGCAGACCTTGAGAGCACTCCATTATTCTGGAGGTGCTATTGCCTATTGTATTGTGTATATGTATTTTGGGCACAACGGGGTCCTGTCCCGTCCCTATGTCTAGCTAGTATTCCAATAGAGGCTCGTAGATACGTATGTGTGGGTAGTATGGTCTCACAATTTCCCACGTATATATATATATATATATATATATATATATATATATATATATATATATATATATATATATATATATATATATTGACGACAAGGGCGTATGTATATAAGGGAAAATATGTTTCAAATAAAAATGAGTTTCCTACGATTATGAGTATAAGAAATACGACTGCACGCGGAATGAGTAATAGAAAGAGTGGTGCTCGGTGGTTAGCCCCGGGTACCAGCCATGGCCCTAGCCGGGTCGTGACATTAATCGAAGCTCGGATAAACGCATAGATGTGATTCTAGTATGGTTTTGCGGTGGATTCAAGGTGGATATTGAAGATATCGCTGTTCTAACAAAAATAAGGTATGAATCTCTCCTTATTAATATTACTTTTAGTTTATTTACGAAGATAGAGTGATGAAATGGTTGCATAATAAAGTTGTTGGTTGAGAAATGGGATAAACATCACGTGGGGTGTTTTATGGAATATTTTGGTATTGATGATGATGTTGTTGATGTTGGTCTTTGTTGTAGTTGTTGTTTTGTTGGTATTGTGATTTCGGGCTAGACATATAAACAGGGGAGGTGCTGCCCGAATTTCGGCAGATTATAAATGGATTTAATTGAAGGACTAAGACAAGTGTATAACGATGAGTCTAACGATTGTGTGAATCCTCTTAAATGTAGACTTGCGAGCCCGGACGAATAAGCGTAGCTAATAGGAGGTCGAACAGGTATGTTAAGGCTTGTCCCTTTCTTTCAAAGGCATGATTCCTATGGCACGATTTCATAAATGTTTTCATAACTCCTTTGTTTCCAAAAGCTAGATGTTTATGACTCCAAAGCATGACTCTCTTCTTAATAACCCGTAAATGTTTTCCAAAATGTCCGTATTTTTCCAAAACAAAGGTTTATGATTTTGTAAGCTTTTATGACTACAACGACGGACATGTTTTTGTAATGACAACGATGATGTCAAAGATGAGAATATGTCTATGATGATTATGATGAGAACGATTTCATGTTTGAAAGTCTCAAGTTGTGGATTCAATATGAATATGAGAATATTGAGCTATTTCTTGATCCTCAATTTTATTCCTTGATAATGACTCTATTTTCCAAAGACTTCAAAGTATATGAATTGACGCCTTATGAGATTTATGATCCTATTCTATGTTTTCTCTTGATGCTCTTCTTCATTGCTAGTCCCACCTTATAATAATTGTTCCTTCAAGGTGAGACAAAGCGACCATGATTATTCCATAATATAATCAGAGGTTACCGACCTTACGTCACTCCGATAGAGACATAACTTTCCTTGGGCTCTCCTGCATGCTGTTTATATGATATATATATATATATATATATGGGGAATATGGGAAAAAGGGCGAGAGCGTTATATGCGCGTAACCACCTGATCAGTTGGTATAATATGACATGATATCATCCCGGACGCGGAATGCCCAGACGTGGGACATATGTGGTTAGATGGATCGGAGCCGACGCCTCGGCAATATGATATGTTCTATTTTCTGTATATATGAACAAAAAAATGTTTTTCAAAGAAAGCTAAGCGTGCATGGCATCCGCCCTAAGAGGCACTCACATGTACAGGTTATTCTTTTATCTCACGATATGCTCTATATTTCCATTCTGTTATTGTTCATACTTTGCATCCCTTATTATGTTACTATTCATGCCTTACATACTCGGTACATTACTCGTCGACGTCCCTTCTTGTGGACGCCGCATTTATGCCGCAGATCGGTAGCCGATCGGACGATTCACGGCAGTAGGACCTCCCCTCAGCGACAGTCGGTACGCTCCATTGATCCGGAGCTTCAGTCCTTTTGGTACGCTATTCGATTACGTACATATATGGGTACGGCAGGGCCTTGTCCTGTCATTTCCACAGTTTGTACTCCATAGAGGTCTGTAGACAGTGATATGTAGTCATGATATTATGCAGCCTCGTCGGCGTGTATTTTGTTGTACAGTACATATGTGTGGCGGCCAAATTGGCTCACACAGTTATTCTCAGTGTTTATGTTTATATGTATGCGTTGGCCGTGAGTTCCAAGTACGGTGTCTTTTATGTTGATTGTTCGGGAGACAGTTTAGCACAGTTACAGATTGTAAAAGGGTCCAGGACAGTCAGTGAGAAGTAAATGCAAGCATAAGAGTGCTTGGCCGGCAATGGTCGGGCACTTGTTGCGGCCCATCGATTTAGGTTGTGACAAAAGTGGTATCAGAGCAGTTCGTCCTAGGGATTGTCTGCAGACCGTGTCCGGTAAAGTCCTGTTTATGGGTGTGAAGCCGGCCACACTTATAAACGGGAGGCTGCGGGGCATTTAGGAATCATTGACCTTTCCTTCTGTCTTAGATCGTGCGATAGAGCCAGAGCCTAGGAAAGATCGCTTCTAATCCTTTTCGTGCAGGTAAGTGCAGACTGAGGTGAAGAGATCAGCCTTGAATAATGGGGGTGCTAAGAAGACCCCTATAGTATATCCAGGACCCCAGGCTCCAGGACCGAGCAAGAGGAGCCTCAGTTATTCCATTGAGATTGATCCTTCGGAGGACCCATGTTACACCTCGAAAAATTCCCCGTTGATGTATAGTGAATAGACTAATGAGGAGCACGAAGTATATGGTATTTCGATAAGTAAGGAATGACATTTGATGACCCTAATTAAGATTTCAAAGGTATTCGAGGTAAGGGGAGAAAGTTTGCCAAGAGAAGGCATGGCATACGATATGTATCGAAAAGGATTTACGAGTAACAAGTTAACGACGACTTAATGATGTTTCGGAGAAGAGTTATAACGTCCCTTAGATTGTTAATGAGGTGATAAACAAGAGTTAAGAAGGTTCCATAAGGATTGGAGATCAAACGAAGTGACGAGAACAAGATCAGTGAAAAGATAACTTATACGGTCCATTATACGGTCCGTATAATGTTATACGGTCCGTATGATGGTCCGCAGAATCGTCACAGTGAAGGTCCCTCACTGATAGGATTATACGGTCACTTATACGGATCGTATAAATTTATACGGACCGTATAATGTGCCGTATAATTGACACAGAAGCGAGATGTTGAAGGAGTGATTTCACGGTCACTTATACAGACCGTATAAATTTATACGGACAGTATAAGTGTCCGTATATTTTCCCGACGGGTCAGATTTTTGAGTTATCAAAAAGGGGACCAAGTTCATTATTTCATTTCATTTTTCACTCCTTCTCTCTAGAACTCTCTAGAACACTTCTCCCATAAAAATTCAAGAGATATTAGTGATCAACTACATCAAACTAAGTGAATCAAGTGTAAGAAACCCATTAAAGTTCACTCAAGACAAGAAATCCAAGTGAAGGTGAAACTAGGGTTTTGCTCAAGTGAAGTGTTTGCACCCAAGGTTCATTCCTACACCATCTAAGGTAAGTTTTATGGTATTTCTACGTTGTTTAAGGTATTTGAAAGTTGAAACACTTGGATCATAGAAGGAAACAGAAAATGGGTCATGAATGTGGGAATAGTGTCACTTTTGAGTAATAGTTGGATTGAGTCATGATTCTTGATACATTATGATTATAATCATGTTATAAATGATATTGAGAACATGGGATAGACGTTGTATATGAATGAACGTAATCGTGTGTTTTGACCATGAATATGGATGATTGAAAGTGAATTGAGAAATAAGGATAATGTAGGTGAATAAAGGCTATTGTTATGATGCTGTGAATGTTATTATTGATGTTTGGGAGTTGATATATGATATGGAGGAAATCGTATAAATAAAGGAGATGTTGTCCAATTTTCTCTAGCTTTAGTCATGTATGCTAAGCTATCGATTTTCTAATGATAGTATAACCCTAATGAAGGTAGAAACGTGAGCATTGAAGGAGAACGTGCAAGTGATAGAATAGTTGAACGGAAAGGTATGTAAGGCTAACCCTTCTTTCATAAGGCATGGTTCTTTGGCCAAATATCTATTCTTCTATGAGCCTATGATATCCTCCAGTGATTCTATCTCTACAAAGCTACTAAGCTCATGATCCTCGATATGATACGATTGTACTAAATTCCTTATATGATGAGTAATCCTCTAGGGATAGAGGTAATGAACGACGATAGTAATGATGCTAAAGATGCTTATGAGCTTATATGTATGCGTGCCTATGTATGGCTATTATGAAACCCCGAGCTTATATGACCGGGTAGAATGTAGTAAATATGTATATATATAATGCGCGCGCACCACTGCAGTTGGGTACGGATAACCCTGAGCCTTGGTAGGGCCAGGTATGTATGACACTGAGCCTTGGTAGGGCCAGGTATGTGAAACACCGAACCTTCATGGTCGGGTATGCTATGAAAATGCTATGTATATGATATGAATACGACTATGCTATGAACACAGAAATGCTATGAATATGAATATGTGAATGAATACGAGTATGAATAGAAATATGACTACGAATACGAATATGGATATGGAATGTAAACGAGTACGGATACGGATATAGATATATGTACACGGATATGCAATAGAAATGGAATGTCCCTATGAAAAGCAAGTAAGTGTTACGACGATGATACTATTATCTCCCATCCTATGCTATTTCATATGTTGTCTATTATGCTTTCATATTGATGTTGATCATGCTTTACATACTCAGTACATTCTTCGTAATGACGCCCTTTTGTTTGTGGACGCTGCGTCATGCCCGCAGGTGTCCAGGGAGATAGACTTGATCCATAGCTTTATTATCCAGGTACTACATAGCGGAGCTCCATTTCATTCGGAGCTACATCTTTTGGTATTGATTCTTTTGTGTACATAATTATGGGCACGACGGGGTCCTGTCTCGCCTATATGATATGACATACTCTCCTTAGAGTCTCGTAGACATGTGTATATAGTTAGATGTGTTTGGCCCTGTCGGCCTATATTTTGGACATTATTTTGTTAGCCTCGTCGGCTTAAGTACATTGATATGGGCATAGTTGCTAATGATGATATAAATGAATTGTCGCCCAATGGGATTAGTATGATGATGAATGAAAAGTATGATTTAGCTATGTGGCTCACCTAGATGCGATGTGAAAGTATGATAAGAGGTGCCCGGGTGGGTTAGCACCGAGTGCCCGTCGCGGCCCAATTGGGTCGTGACAACCCAGCGACGATTCCTCCAGAGTTTTTGACCTCCAGGAAGAAGGAACCCCCCCCCCCCCCTTCCTGAGGGCAGTTACGACACGGATCTGTCCGAGTATTCATCTGGGACACTGGAGGAGGAGATTCCTGAGGCCATACCAGCTGCTCCCATGGCAGAGCATTACGTTAGACCAGCCTCCCCGTAGAGTGTTACGGATTACTCTAGCCCTCTATCCTTGCCGTCGGTAAACCAGGAGTTGCCCGGTTGTTTATATCCCTCGGACTCAGATAAGAGAGATGATGAAGGCCAGACGAGCGGATGGTGGGTAGACGATGACGGGGAATACACTTCACCTTATAGTCCACCAGATCAGACTAGAGACCGATCGGCTACAGGTATATGAGTCCTTATTGAAATTTTCTATGTATGTACATTTGCTGTAGATTATTATTTAATAGTGGCGAGCGGAAACCCAAAGAGGCCGATAACCGAATATTTATAAGTAACGGCGACCAAAGTGTGTTCGCTACCATCGGGAATCTGGAAATCTAGGACGGAAAGTAGTCATACATACAGATGAAAGGTCAATATTGAGAGTTAAAAAGGTCAAAATAGTAATTGTGTAGTCGGAAGAGTAAGAGACCCTTTCTAATTAGGAGGGAGATGCATTACGAGAACGTTTTGGAATCTGTCAAGACTTCAACTTAACGTTTTGGAATCTGTCAAGACTTCAACTTACTTTAGATTATGTGGTGAAGGTCATGCGGTGAGGTGGATACGATTATACTAGCATTAACTCACCGGATTTCATCAGAGTTTCGAGGTTAAGTGTCTTTGGGGTGAGAGAAATACTAGGATGGGTGACCCCCTGGGAAGTGTACGAAAAGTCCTATAAATTTAGATATAAGAGGCAAATGAGAAGCTAGAGCAGCCTAAGGGAGATTGGAGTATGCAGAGTGGTTGGAGACCTTAAGAGGTCGTGTAAGACGAGGCGGACTAGACCGGTGAAGAGAAAGAAGGTGCATCACAGCTCTAGAATTAGGGTGAGTTTGAATAGCGTTTGGAAATATTTTGTAAACGAGATGGTAGTAATTATATATATATATATATATATATATATATATATATATATATATATATATATATATATACGTATGCATATGATATCCCATACATGGCTATATCAGCGGGTATGTGTATCTCGACAACCAACGTTGCGGTATATGGAAGGCATTAATCGAACAGGGTAACGAGGTTCAAGTGACAAAAAAATAAATGGTACCAATGATACAAAGTAAGCTGATGCTATTTTCACTACAGGTTAAGCTTGGAGAGTTTTAATGTAATGACATCTGGAAAGGAAAGAAAGTGAGTAGATGGAAGGTATGAAGATCAAAATGTCGGAAAAAGTGAAAAGTAAGAAGCATGAGTGAGTGAAGCCTCCAAGAGGAAAGGCAATCACGGGACTATTTGGAAAAAATTTGAAGCATGCGAATTGGACAAAGTGTGGCAGTAAGGAACAAAAGAGGAATGTGTGGGGTCAGAGAATAGGCTTCGATAAGTGGGGATAAAAGGATAGTGACCACGACGAGGAATGTGAAGTAAGAGAAAGAATGGTTAGGCCTTGCGATGATGTTAAGAGATTTCCAGCCCTTAAAAGGTATATAAAGGGATAAGTGTGTGGTCAAATTAACACGGTTGCCTCGGACATGGAGAAGCTTTCCAAAAAGATGACTTAAGAATAGAACGGATTTGCGCGTTTAAAGGAATATTTCACGAACTTCAGAGTCCGATACTACAAATAACAAGAGAAGAAAGGTGCTCAAGGAGGAAGAAACCCAAGGAAGGTTAAGGATGAAAGTAGGAAAGATATACTAATGGGTTGGTCGAAGGAAGAGGAGAGCATTTAGGAGTAAAGTAACTGGAAATCTTTAACCATCGGAGTAAGAAGGATACTTTAACGAGTTAGCGGTAGGAAATCGATTACTCATCGAGGAAAGAACGAGGATGATGAGTCGACACAATTGATTAGAAAATTAATGACATGGAATAAGAATTCATGTGAAGACCGAGTGATTCGATCATAAAGGAAATGGAATGAAATGTAAGGAACGTGCATGGAAGACCACCCGGCCGTAACATCAGAAAGATAGATAAAGGTTCGATGAACGAGGATAGAGAGAGTGTAAACTGTAAGAATTTTGTGCTAAGAGCAAAAGTAGCAGGACACTCGAAAAACTTGGATGCACAGCTGCAACACAAACGCGTAGTTAAGAAGGATTATGAGTAAGTGAGCTAAGAGGGCGAAAGGACTAGTAATGGATGGAAGGGTATGGAAATGTTGAAAAAAAAATGAAGATATAGACATAAATGGAAGAAGAACCCGGGGAAAGAAGTTTTATATATGTTATAAGGAAAGTCGGGAAGAAAAACAAGGAGTAAGGTATAATCGAAGACTTCATAAAGGACGTGGTGAATCCCGATGTCCCCATTAACTGATGGGTCCAGGAAATCATTAGTCATAAAAGACAGGAGTGTGAAAAGATGGAAAAGAAGGCATCAAAATTGGATCTAACCCTTATAAGTATTCCAATTGAATACAAGAGTGTAACTAGCAAGAAGATAGACAAGTCAGACCATACGATGACGGAACCCCAGCCCTAAGAAGATCGTGAAGGGCGGCAGATAATTATCAAAGACGACGGTTACTCAAAGGCTATGGGCATATAAGGACCTCCTTAATAAAGGGGGAAGAACATACTAGACTTGAATGGAACTATGATGTTTCAAGCTCCAGAAAAGGGGATTTAGTAGCTCAGGGCCAAAGTTCGAGGCGTATTGGCATATCGGGAACGTAACAGAACGAAGTAGAAACGAATTGACAATAAGTGTACCATGAGGCAGACATAGGGAGAAAGTATGAAATATAACTCAAGAGAGCACTTTACGCCAAGATGAACTACGATATTTTTAGACCATGATTTGAATCCCTCGTATCGGGCAAAAATTGCGCCGTACCTAAGTATGCAGTGATATGCCCTAAAGGGTAATGAAAAGAGCAAGAAAGGTCTCTAAGCTAAATTTACAAAGGGTGTTAGAGAGGATGACGAACCCAAAGAACACTTGGGATGACAATGACAATTGTAATAAAAAGGGAACAACGATTTGTAGTTTGGAAATTTTTGATGGAACGAAAGAACACTGCTCCTATGAATGGAAATAAAAGAGCTCGACGGATATTAAAAAATAGTTCGAGGGCCACTAATTATATTAAACATAAGAGCATATGCTATGGAATTATATGAACCGTCAACGTGAAGCTATGCCCAACCACAATTGTAAGAAGGCCACACCGGAAAGCCAACAAGGAATAACGACTGACGAAACGATCGCTGATACAAGGAAATCGAAGATAAGTATACTTGTGTTGCAAGAGAATCATAATAGAAGAATTTCCGTAGTCCTATGCTTCTGGGATTGTATTGATAGATGTGAGGGAAGGAAGTAAAGAAAAAGTTGTAGCAAAGAGCTCAAAGATGTTGCGAGCTATGAAATTAGTTGAACTTAGATTATAAGTTTGCCATAAGTGTAACCGGACCGGTGAAGGATAATAAATGGCAAAGAAACATTACGTATATACGTATTTCGGATAATGATATAACTGGACATAGGAAGGAACATAACCATTAGGTTCACTAGCGACAAAGTTATATTTGGTAAACATTTGGAATGTAAGGGTAAAAGAGATGGCGACAAGGATGTAAGGATTAGAGAGCCCGACTAATGGACTACAAAAAAAAAAAAAATCGATACGATGTATATCTAAGATCAACGGGTACAAAAAGGATGGCCCGAGATGGCACCGAAGGAGTAAACGCAAAGAGGGTGCCGTAAAGAGAGAAAGGTAGCTGCCCACTAACAAGGAAACAAGGAGCGAGGAAAAAAAAAGAGTACTTATAGGACGATGAATAGTTATGGCATGGCAAGTCAAGACTGCCATAATGGAGAAAGAACAAGAGCGAGATGCTAGTTAATTTTCGATCATGTACCTGAGGACAAAAAACTGAAAGAAAATGACTGAATGCAATAAAAGAGTTAAGAAAGAATGAGAAGAGATTGATCCAAGTTATAGTTTAAGCAAATGGTAATCGGACCCTAAAGGAAAAATAATTATTCTAACGAATCAAAGATATTGTTGTGGGTTGTAAACTACAACATTCGGAGACGAATGTTTTTAAGGGGGGAAGGATGTTACACCCCGTATCTTCGAAGAGCACTTATCAAATTTGAAACGTAAGTACGTTGAGTTAGGGTTAAGTAAAACCACTTTGGAATATGAGGAGCAAGCATTATTAAGTATATTTAATAAGTGAAGGATGTATATAAGGTATACCGAAAGGTTTTATAAGGAAATAAGTGGAAGAAATGAAGTAGTTCGACTTTGGAGAAAGGATGAGTCATGTTTTGTGTGAAAATTTTGGTCCAACTTGGGGGACAAATATCTCTTAGCATATGAAGTGTTTTGAAATGAAACAAAAGTCTAAAATGAAGTTCGTTGAGTCTAGTTTCCAACGCAATAAGCTGCTCATCGATAGGGCATCGGAGTAGAGAATTATGGATGTTACAAGTTCAGCTGACAGAGCAGAAACGCGTGCTACAAGATGCACGACAGTATCTTTCTGCTACAAAAGAATTGCTACAGTGACCCCCCGAATTTGACCATATATAAAGGGTAAAAACCCCTTTTCCATCAGATTTTGCTAGAAAAATCCAGAAATTGAAGAGAGAAAGTGAGGGAAACAAGAAGTAAGCAATTTTCAAGTGACGGAGTATTAATCGAAGCTCGGATAAACGCATAGATGTGATTCTAGTATGGTTTTGCGGTGGATTCAAGGTGGATATTGAAGATATCGCTGTTCTAACAAAAATAAGGTATGAATCTCTCCTTATTAATATTACTTTTGGTTTATTTACGAAGATAGAGTGATGAAATGGTTGTATAATAAAGTTGTTGGTTGAGAAATGGGATAAACATCGCGTGGGGTGTTTTATGGAATATTCTGGTATTGATGATGATGTTGTTGATGTTGGTGCTATTGTAGTTGTTGTTTTGTTGGTATTGTGATTTCGGGCTAGATATATAAACAGGGGAGGTGCTGCCCGAATATCGGTAGATTATAAATGGATTTATTTGAAGGACTAAGACAAGCGTATAACGATGAGTCTAACGATCGTGTGAATCCTCTTAAATGTAGACTTGCGAGCTCAGATGAATAAGCGTAGCTAATAGGAAGTCGAACAAGTATGTTAAGCCTTATCCCTTTCTTTCAAAGGCATGATTCCTATGGTACGATTTCATAAATGTTTTCATAACTCCTTTGTTTTCAAAAGCTAGATGTTTATGACTCCAAAGCATGACTCCCTTCCTGATAACCCGTAAATGTTTTCCAAAATGTCCGTATTTTTCCAAAACAAAGGTTTATGATTTTGTAAGCTTTTATGACTACAACGACGGACATATTTTTGTAATGACAACGATAATGTCAAAGATGAGAATATGTCTATGATGATTATGATGAGAACGATTTCATGTTTGAAAGTCTCAAGTTGTGGATTCAATATGATTATGAGAATATTGAACTATTTCTTGATCCTCAATTTTATTCCTTGATAATGACTCTATTTTCCAAAGACTTCAAAGTATATGAATTGACGCCTTATGAGATTTATGATCATATTCTATGTTTTCTCTTGATGCTATTCTTTATTGATAGTCCCACCTTATAATAATTGTTCCTTCAAGGTGAGACAAAGCGACCATGATTATTCCATAATATAATCGGATGTTACCGACCTTACGTCACTCTGATAGAGACATAACTTTCCTTGGGCTCTCCTGCATGCATGGCATCCGCCCTAAGAGGCATTCACATGTACAGGTTATTCTTTTATCTCATGATATGCTCTATATTTCTATTCTGTTATTGTTCATACTTTACATCCCTTATTATGTTACTATTCATGCCTTACATACTCGGTACATTACTCGTACTGACGTCCCTTCTTATGGACGCTGCGTTCATGCCCGCAGGATCAGGTAGCCAGTCGGACGATTCACAGCAATAGGACCTTCCCTCAGTGGTAGTCGATACGCTCCATTGATCCGGAGCTTCAGTTCTTTTGGTATGCTATTCGGTTGCGTATATATATGGGTACGGCAGGGCCTTGTCCTGTCATTTCCACAGTTTGTACTCCATAGAGGTCTGTAGACAGTGATATGTAGTCGTGATATTATGCAGCCTCGTAGGCGTGTATTTTGTTGTACAGTATATATATGTGGCGGCTAAATAGGCTCACGCAGTTATTCTCAGTGTTTATGTTTATATGTATGCATTGGTCGTGAGTTCCAGGTACCGTGACTTTTATGTTGATTGTTCGGGAGACAGTTTAGCACAGTTACAGATTGTATATGGGCCCAGGACAGTCAGTGAGAAGTAAATGCAAGAATATGAGTGCTTGGCCGGCAATGGTCGGGCACTTGTTGCGGCCCATCGATTTGGGTCGTGACAATTATATGGGCTTAAACCCTCATAAACATTAAATAAGCACATTTAATCTCATGTATCTTTCATCTCTTCTAGTGTTACAAATTCTTTTTAGTAATCCCGATTGTCCGTTATACCTATCCCTGGTCACATGCGGCCTTTCTTACTCCTTTTGTTACCCCTTAGAGTACTTTACTGCATATCTAAATGTACCTAAAATTTCTTTAGCGTGAATGATTCGAGTCATAGTCCGGCATACAACGTATCGCGTTGATGAAACTTATTTTCCTTCCTAGATTTGTCTCATGATATACCTGCATTTAATCCATTCTCACTTTTCTTTAGCACATTCTTGACATATCGGTTCATCTTGAAATTTGACTACTTCAATCCAATATATTTCCCTCTCTTGAGCTTCGGAATATTGTAGCTCATCTTAGTACTGAATTTGTTTTTCCCCCCTTTTAAAGGATGTTCTCATATACCGTAACCTTTGAGTGTTAACCGTCTTTGATAGTCATCTGGCCGACCTTAGCGATCCTTTAACTCCTCTATTCTATATAATGCCGGAGTTCTTTTTATCGCATGGTTTAACTTATTTTCCTTTTTGCTAGTTGAGTTCTTGTATCAAATCAAAATGTTTATACATATCGGATACAATTCAAATGCTTTCTTTATTGTCTTTTCACTTCTACTGCTCATGACTAGTAGTCCCCTAAGTTAATGAATTAATGGGGACATCGGAATTCATTAGGCCCCTTATGGAGTGTCCGACTATACCACACTCTTTTAGCCCTAGTCTTTCTCTACGACTATCTTCTTAATATCCTTGAAATTCTCCTTGCTCTGGGTTCCCAATTCCGATTTATATCTATACTATACCATTAAAAGTTGATATTATACACCATCCATTCCCACGACTCATCCTTTCATTAGCTTAGCTCATTTTGTCCCGTAATTCTTCTTAACCACTTGTTTTCATCACAGCTATGCATCATAGTCCTTCTAGTGTTCTATTGGTTCTTGTTCTTATCGTGAAATCCTCACAAAGTACACCCTTTCCTTTCCTTTCTTATTTCGTCGAGCCTTCATCTTCCTTTATGATACTACAACTTGTGCACACATATTTAGATATATATCTCGAATTTTCTCGGTTTTCTTCATGATCGCATCTTTGCATCTTTCACACAACCATTGTCTTATAATTTCAATTTGTTTTCCCTTGGGAAAGCCCACTAATTCACTAACCTTCTCCTTGTTGTCGGTGGCCACATAATTTTCTTTAGCCATTTCATTGACACCTCCTCCTTCCTTCAGTCCTCATAGTTTCTTTTGTTTTCCTTTACTCGTAAAACGCCTGTTTCCATTAGTTATCCTTTACTCTTAGGTTAGGAAACCTTGGAGTGTTCCGTTACGAGTGAGAATCCCTTTTTGGCGCTGAAAATCTCTTCTTGAAGTACTTTCTTCCCTTAAATAGGCAGACCAATCATGGGTTCACATCCATTCTCCTAGTTAAATCTCAGGAGTTTAAAATTCCCTCGTTGCTCTCCTAAGATCTGTTTATTTCTTCTCAAGGATGCACCTTTATTTATTATTTATAACCTCCTTGGTTCTAATTATGAAGACATATAGGTTGGTTCCAAGGTTCTCACGTTCATCCCTTGTCAGGTATACCATTACTCTATCTCCCATTGATTTATTTAAATTTGATCCTATTGTCTGCTTTCCTGCTTTCATCCTAACTTTTTCCTCAAATATATATTACCTGACCCTCAATGGATATACTTTTTCCTTGTCTAAGTTTCTCTTCCCTTTATGATATCATAACCTGTTTTTTCCTAATGCTCCTTCTTACATTGTTGGTCGCGTTACCGCTATCCGACTTTAATTCTCGAGAAAACCCAATCCTGATTCTCTCTGTAGCGCTTGCTACCTCAATTTTGACATACAACACAATCAATATTTTAACATGTCGTAACATCAATCATAAGGGTATACATAATACTCGATGTAGCCACTCGTGACTTATCTTTTTTTTTAATCGCTTTTCAACACCTTTTTTTTTCTTGCGAGATATCCTATTACCATTTGATCTTATCCTAAATCTGTGGCTTTAATATATCTGCCTTCTCTTTTTGTCCAGCTAGCCAGGGAATTTTAATTGTAAAGCTCATATGCTCCTAATTTCCCTCGGGCTGTTCTGGTTTCTCATATTCTTTTTCCGTATGTCTAGATTTGTAAGCCTTCCTAGCATACCTTCTTACGTCCTAATTGTAACTCCTGGCGATATAACTTTACTTAAAAATCTTTACTTATACCTGTACCCTGCCTCTTTTTCTAAAATAATCAACCTCACATACTTTACTTTCCTGTAGCAACCGAATTGATCCTTGCGATATTTTATCTTCACTTGTACACCTACTCTCTTCTTTTCTTACACATAAGCCGACATCGCACCTAATTTCTCTATCGTCAATTAACCTTCACAACACCCGTCTAAAACAATTGAGGTGAATCCTTATTAGAAGGATTAGCTAGAAATACACTACATATTCCTAAGGTTGATACAATCTCTACTTCCTTCGTCGATCACACAACATCACATTTAGAAGTTATAAGCAATCTAGAAGACAATCATAATTACATTCCAACTTACCTATCCATTTCTCGTTCTTGAGTTCAAGGTAATCATTAATACCCGAAGTAACTTAGCCATAATGATTCTCAAAATAGTACCAACTATCAATGTCACGACCCGACTAAGGCCATCACGGGCACCCGGGGCTAACCACCGAGCACCGCTCATTCTATCACTCATCCGGCGTTCATTCATATTTCCTATGCTCATAATCATAGAAAACTATTTTGATTTGAAACATATTCACTTTATGTACATAAGCCCTTCGGCTATCAAAATGATATATATACATATATATATACACATACAATAAGAAATCGTGAGACCATACTACCCACACTACGTATCTACGAGCCTCTACTAGAGTACTAGACATATAGACGGGACAGGACCCCGTCGTGCCCAAAATATATATACACAAAAGAATAATCAATGGCACCTCCGGGAAAATGGAGTGCTCTCAACCGCCTAATAGCTCCTATGAAGAGTCCGGATCACCTCCCTGTCTACCTGTGGGCATGAACACAGCGTCCCAAGAAAACGAACGTCAGTACGAACATTGTACTGAGCATGTAAGGCATAAACAATGATAATGTGTCAATGAAATAAGGAAGCATCAAATGAGGAGCAATCTGTAACTTACTATCAATTATAAAAGAAATAATGCTTGCTGGCTTACTTCATAATCATCATCATATCATGTATGCATATATGTATAAGCTGCCCGACCATATAGGTACGGTGTGACAATCATTAGCATTATCCTCCGCGTCCTGTGCCTCCGCGTCCAGTGGTACCATCTCATGCCGCCCACTAGTGGTGTCCGCCCATGCCATCCGGCCATTGTGTATACGCCGCCCGCCTTAGCGGTGTCCGCCCGGCATATAAGCGCGGTG
>NC_081349.1:65823687-65832002 GCF_029784015.1 Lycium ferocissimum
TAACTTTTCCTTCGTTTCCAAATCATGGTTTGTATCCACAATTTACATTCTAACAATGCTATCTCTCAATATACCAATTACATTAAACATACAATAACCTCAAAAAATAGTCCGAACATTAACAATGTCTTTTTGATAAATAACCATTCTTTTACAACCTAGAATTCATAGCGACGCGAAAAAATTAAGCGACATTCATTCGTTCATTGTCATAAAATTGGACCCATTTCAATCAACACTACACTACCTAAATGGATGATTCTCAATTTCTTCACCTTACAATGATTAATCAACTAACTGGCATTAATTCAAATTTCAATCACAACACAAACAACACCCTTTACATGGCAAAAACCCCAATTTGACTCCCCCCACATTTCATTTTCATAATTTTCCTCCATTATAAGATACTACAACATGAATTAAAACCCTTCAAAAACAAAAAACAAGATCAAATCTTACCTTTTTCTTAACTTCCAATAGCCTGGGGTTTTCCAAAGATGAAAAATAATAGGTTGATCGCTCAAACTCCCCCCGCTACTTAGGGACCTCATATAGTTGGTTTGTCCCAAGGAAATAATTTAAGAGAAAAAATGGGATTTATATTTCGGCCGGAGTTAAAGGGGGGAGTTTCAACTTTTTTTTTTTTTTTCTAAGTGTTAAGTGTGGGTGAATGAATAAGACTAAGTGGTATATTTTATTACTTAGACGAATTATACTATTGTCCCGGACATTAAGAGTTTGGGTCACTTAAAAGATGACACAAAATTGGGGGCACTATACTCCACTATACACGGCCACCATGGAATTGGAATATTTACTTCCCAATTTTTTTCACTTTTGGGCCCAAAATTTTTCCCAATTGTTCCATCCCAAAAAAAAATTTTCACCCTTTTATTCCAAAATAAAATCGGCAAAAATCCCGACTTTGATCTCGAAATAGTTTTGTCAACTTACCATAATTAATTGGGTTGTACCAATGTACAAAAATACGGGTTCAACACCTCCACGGAGTTGCGGCTATTGGGATTACTTTATTTTGTATTCTATGTAGGCTCGTAGAAAGGGGTATAGTTAGTTTTTTGGTAACCCTTTGGTTCATATTGTTGTATGATATTTTGGGGCCATGTCGGCTTGTGATGATGGGAACAATTGTTGGATTTAAAAGAGATGTGCCATTATCTTGTATATATGCCTTTGCGAGTATGATACCCCGGAGTTATCTTTGTGGTCCCCAAAAAAGATTAGATAAGATGTTCGGGGGTCCTCGGGGGGTTTCCGGGGTTCCCCCTGGGCCCCCGGGGGTCATGACAAAAATTATCGAAGTTCGTCCTAGGGGGGCCGGTCAGGGGATCTTGTTTATGGGGTGAAGCGCGCCCCTTATAAACAAGAGGCAAAATTTAGGAACCATTGACTCTTCCTTTCTCTTAGATCATCCGGAGCAAATTTGGGATAGATGTCCCGATTCTAACCCTAAATTTTTTGATTGTGGATTCGTTGATTATGCCTTTTGAGGTAATTGATGAAAATTGAAGTTTATCTCCGAAAGGTATTTTCCCCCTTTTTGATTTTGAAGACCTTGATATAAGAATTTGAGCTAGATGTTAGGGGTATTTGGAGCTTTTGGGGATCGGATATGTTTTTTGGGATGTGTGTGGGAATAGGAAAAAAAAGGATGAAAACTCGTAAAAATTTTTTGAAAAATTAAATTTTTTTTGAATGTCTATGCTAAGAGAAAGATTGAAAAGGGAAAAGTGACAATCGGGGTTTGGTAAGCCCGTTGAATTAAAAATTAAGCCTTTCAAAAAAATTTTTGAATGATTTTAAATTAAGTTAAAGGAAGAACCCTAGAGGGGAAAAATGATTAGTAATTAAATGAAAAGAGTTGCTTCGGTTTGGAATTGAGATTTATTGAAGATAAGGGGGAAAATTGACATTAAGAATTCAAATGGGGGTACGATTTAAGATTGGTAGAAGAGATAACGAAGAGATATTGATAGGGGAAAGGAAGTTAACGAGTAGGGGAAATTTTTACTCTAGAAGTTTATATATATATGTCACGACCCGACTAGGGCCATGACGGGCACCTGGGGCTAACCACCGAGCACCGCTCATTCTATCACTCATCCTGCGTTCATTTATATTTTCTATGCTCATAATCATAGAAAACTATTTTCATTTGAAACATATTCACTTTATGTACATAAGCCCTTCGGCTATCAAAATGATATATATACATATATATACACACACAATAAGAAATCGTGAGACCATACTACCCACACTACGTATCTACGAGCCTCTACTAGAGTACTAGACATATAGACTGGACGGGACCCCGTGTCCAAAATATATATACACAAAAGAATAATCAATGGCACCTCCGGGAAAATGGAGTGCTCTCAAATCAGCTAATAGCTCCTATGAGTCTGGATCACCTCCCTGTCTACCTGTGGGCATGAACACAGCGTCCAAAGAAAACGGACGTCAGTACGAACATTGTACTGAGTATGTAAGGCATAAACAATGATAATGTGTTAATGAAATAAGGAAATATCAAATGAGGAGCAATCTGTAACTGACTGTCAATTATAAAAGAAATAATGCATGCTGGCTTACTTCATAATCATCTTCATATCATGTATGCATATATGTATAAGCTGCCCGACCATATAGGTGCAGTGTGACAATCATTAGCATTAGCCTGTGTCTAGGCCTCCTGCGTCCGGGGTACCATCTCATGCCGCCCACTAGTGGTGCCTGCCCATGCCATATGGCCAGGGTGTATATGCTGCCCGTCTTAGAGGTGACTGCCCGGCCATATAGGCGCGGTGTAACGTCATCATCATATACTCATCATAATGTACTCATCATAATATACTCATCATAATGCATGCATGTAAACTCAAAGACAACTATACTTTGTCGGGGTGACGTAAGGTCGTGAACCCCCGATTCCATTATGGAGCATTCATAAATATTCTGCCTCACCTTGAAGGAATTAGCATAAGGTGAGTATATAAAATGATCAACATCAATAGATTATAAATAACATCATATCATGGACTCTAGAATCTTTAGACTTAAGCTCATCATCATCATTATCGTACTCATAGTTTATCTCTTATCTCATATGGCCATTCATGAACAAGGACTCTTAGTTTTCTTGAAGATAGGAGATTCATGAAGAAGGAGGAAATTCATGCCTTAGAAAGAAATGACTAGCCTCACATACCTTTGTCGTTTAACTAAACTATCGCTTGCTCGTTCTCCTTTAATGCACACGTTCTACCTTCAAGAGAATTCGTATCGACATTAGCTAAAAATTACAAGAGCGTGGTTACTAAAGCTAGAGAAAATTGGGCAGCATTTCCTTTGTTTATACAATTCCCTCCATATTCCGTATCAACTCCCAACATCCATAACAACAATCACAATATCATAAACAACAATCATTATTCATTTATATCATCCATATTTCACAATTTCACTTCAATTCCTCCATAATCATGACCATAGTTCACTATCGCGTTCTTTAACATATAATGTTTATCCCATGTTCTAAATGTCATTCATAACTTACTTAGAATCGTAACATATCAATAATCATGATTCACTTCAAACTACTACTCAACAATGACACTAATCCCACATTTGTAACCCATTTCCTATTTCCTTCTACAATCCAAGTGTTTCAACTTTTCAATACTTCAAACATCATGAAAATACCATAAAACTCACCTTAGATAATGGAAAAATAAGCCTTGAGTGAGAATACTCCACTTGAGACAAAAACCCTAGCTTTACTTCCAAGAGAATTCTTGACTTGGATGGACCCTAGTGAGCTTTATGCACTTGATTCACTTGAACTCTTGATATTGATCTTTGTTTTCCTTTATATTCTTGTAGATAAAGTATATGGAACCTTCTAGAGGTCTTGAGAGAGATGAAGAAGTGTGGGAAAATGAAATTAGTGAAGTGGGATCACATATATATAATTGAACTTACTCAGCCCGTCGGGACTTCCACGGACACTTATACGGTCCGTGGAACATTACACGGTCCGTATAAGTGGTCATGGTTCACCAAAAAGCAATCAACATCTCTACTGGGTGTTATACGGACCCTTATACGGACCGTATAATGTTATACGGACCATATAAGTTGGTCGTATAACTCCTTTTCCCTGAAATGATCTCCGTCGTTTGTTTGATCTCCAATCCTTATGGAACCTGCTTAACACTTGTTTAACACTTCATTAACAATCTAAGGGACGTTATAACTCTTCTCCAAAACATCAATAGGTCCTCATTAATTCGATTCTCGCAAATCTTGCCCGACACACAACATATACCTTACTTTCCTTAGCAACTTTCATTTCCTACTTCAAATGCCTTTGAAATCTCGATTAGGGTCATCAAATGCTATTTCTTACTTATCAAAATATCGTATACGTCATGCTCTTCATTAGTCTTTTCACTGTATGCTAACGGGAATTTTTTTGAGGTGTGACAATCAACTACTCAAAAACCCCCTTGAAGTCGAATGACTGGTGACTTCCGTATCCCAATGTAAACTCACACCATATAGGAAAGTCCTATAAAACGAGTCTGTGCGCCTGTCATCAGCCCGTCCTAGTCTTATGTATGTATGAGCTTCTAGGGTAAAATTTTCCCCTACTCGTTAACTTTCTTTCCCATATCAATATCTTTTCGTTATCTCTTACTCACCAATCTATAAATCATAATACTGCACTTGAATTCTTAATGTCAACTTTCCCTATATCTTCAATAAATCTCAATTCTCCGAAATCTCGAATGCACTCATTCCAACTCCTTTAATTACTAATCATTTTCCCCTCCAGTGTTCTTCCCTTAAATTAAAATCATTCTAAAACTTCTCTTTGAAAGCGTCTCATAATGGTTCATTCAATCATGACTTACCAAACATCCGATTGTCACATTTTCCCTTCATCCTTTCTCTATAGCCTAGACATTCAAACAATTCAATTTGTAAAAATTTCGGCTGAGTTTCCTCTATACTTTTTACTACCTCATTCCTGCACACGTATTTAAAACACATCCAATTCCTCACAGTGCGATCACAATACCCGTAACATTTACCTCAGGTTCTCATATCAAAGTCTATCAATACCAATAAGATAGGAAACATACCTTCCGAAGTAACAACTTCAATTTTCATCAATTACCTCATAGCGGCATAATCAACTGCTTATCCATAATCAAAACATTTAGGGTTAGAATCAGAGACAGCACATCCTATAATTTAGCTCTACGGCATGATCTAAGATGAGAAAGAAAGGTCAATCATTCCTAAATGCCCTGCAGCCTCTTGTCTATAAGTGTGGCGCTTAAAACCCATAAACAAGACTCTACTGGACGCGGTCTGTAGACAACCCTAGGACAGAACTGCTCTGATACCAAGTTTGTCATGCCCCAAATCTGAAGCGGCGTGACCGGCACTCAGTGCCAAACTAGGCCCAAGCGAACCACTCTATATCTGAATCTCTGCTAAGGACTACCGGCACACGGTATATATATATATATATATATATATATATATATATATATATATATATATATATATATATGTGTGTGTGTGTATATATATATATGTATATATATGTGTGTGTATATATATATATATATATATATATATATATATATATATATATATATCGAAGCGGGCACACATACAACCAATATATATATATATATATATATATATATATATATATATATATATATATATATATATATATATATATATATATATAAGCCGAGCAAAGGACAAGGCTGCTATGTAGCTGAACAACAAAACTGAGAGCAAACAAGGCTACATAACATTCCAACTACATACAACTGTCTACAGACCTCTAGGGAACACGAGTTGCAGAAAGGATAGGACAAGACCCCGTCATACCTATATATACATGTCAAAATAGCATACCAAAAAGGACTACAGCTCCGAACCAAGTGGAGCGCGACCGACGTAGGCGAGTGGAAGGCCTACCGAGCGGATCGTACGTAAGCTGCACCCGAACTCGGCGGCATGAACGCGAGGCCCCCAAGCAAAAGGGACATCAATACGAAATAATGTACCGAGTATGTAAGGCAACAGATAACTGAAACTGAACTGAAAATGTAATAATTTGGAGGCCAAAAAAATGCTCTGAATAACTCTCCTGACCTGTCTCATATGAAATGCATGTAATACTATTATATATCTCACTGACCAAGTGGCCAGGCAACTGAAAAATCTCACTGACCAAGTGGCCAGGCAGTATGTCTCACTAACCCGTCGGCCAGGAAATCTGTCTCACTAACCCATAGGCCAGCCAATCTGTCTCACTTACTCGTAGGGTAGGCAAAATGAAAATATCTCACTGACCAAGTGGCCAGGCTAAGGAAAATGTCTTACTGACCAAGTGGCTAGGCTAAGGAAAATTTCTCACTGACCAAGTGGCCAGGCTAAAGAAGAACATATATGTATATCATGCAGTATATCATGCATATGCTGAAATACACTGATACTGTAACATGTCTCTTCTACCTCTCTATAAACTCAAGGACACAGGGAGGGGATATGTCCCCTCAGAAAAAATAACATAACACTCGGAAACTATGCCACAATACGACAAGCTCTACTTTGTCAAATCTCTAGTCATAAGGTTCTTTACACTCCTACCATATATGGAATCCTGCCAAGAAAAGAAGGAACAGCCTTAACATACCTGGACGCTTATTTGGCGACTTTCCACTTACTTCCTGTCTTTCCATTTACTTAAGATCATTCGTAGTCTCATAATCTACATATAAAATAATTTATACTATTTTTAGGCTCATCCTTATACGCTCGTCTTAAGCCTTCAATTTAAATCCATTTAGAATCTGCCAAAATTCGGGCAGCATCTCCCATGTTTATATGACTAGCTCGAAATCATAATATCAACAACAACAATACCAACATCATCAACACCATTATCCATACCAATATATTCCATTAAACATCCCACACGATCTTTTCCAAATTTCTCAACTACCCAACTTGTAATACGGCTATTTAATAACTTTATCTCCGTAAATAAACCTAAATCAATATTAATAAGGAAAGATTCATACCTTACTTCTGCTAGAACCGCAATATCTCCCATATCCGCCTTGAATCCAAGTCAAGATCCCTTGCAAGACGATATTACAATCGCAACTATACGCTGTCCGAACCTAAATCCGGAGATTTCAACTTAATTTGCGCTAAAATTTGATGGACGAAAGTTGGAGGAATATTCCACAATGTTTGGGGAGTTTAGAGGGGTGTTTGGATGAAAATGAGGGGGTAAACCCCCTTGTATAAGGTTTTGGAGTCGGTATCCACCGACTCAGAATTTGCCCTTCGCTTTCGCATGGGCTTTGGGCGCGTTCGCGCAGGCTTATTTTACTGCCTGCACGTTCGTTCAGTAAAAAGGTCATAACTCTTAAACCTGATATTTTATGAGGGCCCACGACCTATGGTTGGAAATCTATTTCAATTATCTACAACTTTAATTTTTGGTGTGTTTCAAAATTCAAAACTTGTAATGGTGTTTTGGCCTCTTTATGTCCGATTATCCGAAAACTTATCCTTAAATCATCCTTTTGGAGGGCTTATGCCCATATTTGGCTTAAGGGTCCTTCTTAAGACTTGCTCAAATTCCCATATACTACTCATATAACTTTTCATATGTCCTTTATAAAATCCCGACATGTGGGCCCCACCTTAACTTACGGTTATGAGGGCTATTCATCAAGTAATGTATTAACTGATTTACACCATACGGTCTCCAAATGTCATATATATGTTATTCTTATATTCATATAATATAATCTTCATCCCTACTCCTTGTATAACTTTACTCTCCCTTGAGCTCATACTAAGCCGTCTACAGTCTTGGTAACACAAAATTTTCTGGGGTGTAACAGTTTATGATGAATTGGATTCCTTGCCATATTGAGTGCACTTGTATTGTCACATAGTAAGGGAACACAGTCAGTGAGAATACCGTAGTCTTCAAGATGTTGCTTGATCCATAGCGATTAAGCACAATAAGAAACATCAGCTACATATTCGGCTTCGGTAGTTGAAAGAGCAACTGAGTTTCATTTCTTCTACCCTAAGATATCAGACGCGATCCTTGAAAATAAGCCATTTCAGATGTGCACACGTGGACCAAGTAACAAGCATAGTCCGGCCGTATATCAACCAATGCCATGCTCTCAGTGGGATAGTGAAGAACAAGGTACGGCGTTCTCTTGAGA
>NC_081349.1:65832102-65844164 GCF_029784015.1 Lycium ferocissimum
AGCATGTTATGATTCTTATTCACTTCTTGATATTGGATTTCCTATGATGATCGGGCTATTGCCCTCGAGTTTTTTTTTTTTATATGACTGAGTATTAAATGATGCATAAAAGTTCCTATTCCTAAAGGATCCTATAATGAAAATTGTCTTTAACTTTCATGAGTTGTCTCGGATTGACTTGATACATGTTTATGACTCCTGAGACGTTCCTTAATATAGTTCTTGATGACGTTTAGAGAAAACTTAACATGACTATCATTTTAATACTCAAGCGTTGATTAGTTTACTTATCTATTGAATCTCAAATGATGACTTATATGTATATGGTTACCTACTACTCTGCTCGTGCATATGGTTACATCTTTCACTGAGTCCCGGGCCAGGACATGTTCTCGTGCACAGCTTCATTGCATTATTCACCGAGTCCCTCACTAGAGGGGCCGGGACACGTTATATGTATATGTATATGATGATATGATGACATGATGATATGATGATATGGGGATGGCGGCCGGGAGGGCATATGATGACTTTATTCACCGAGTCCTCACTCAGCTGGGCCGGGACACGTTATATGTACATGTATATGATGATTTTATTTACCGAGTCCCTCGGTAGGTCGGGACACGTTATATATGCATATGTACGATGATTATTTAATTATGCCACTAAGTCCCATAACGGGTTGGGTATGATATTGACACGTATGATTTATGTTCAAAGGTAAGCCTTGTGGTTTTCTGGTTATTATACTAGTTTTCTACACTCCTTATTTCAGTATGATCCTGTTTACTGTATTTCATGCTTTACATGCTTAGTACATATTCCGTACTGACCCCCTTTCTTTGGGGGGCTGCGTTTCATGCCCGCAGGTACAGACGCTCGTTTGGGTGATCCGCCAGCTTAGGATATCCGCTCATCCATCTTGGAGTGCTCCCTTGTTCCGGAGCCTAGCTTTTGGTATAGATCCTTCTGTTGTATAGATGTGTCTATCCAGGGGTACGGCGGGGCCCTGTCCCGTCATATGATACTATTGTTACTCTTAGAGGTCTGTTGACATATGTGTGGGTTTGTATATAGTCACATTCGGTTTTGTACGTATGATATATGTTTTGGGACGTTCCCATTCGTAGTGGTAGCCTTGTCGGCTTATATATATATATATATATATATATATATATATATATATATATATATATATATATATATATATATATATATATTGGGATGTTGTGTGTAGTGGCGGCCTTGTCGGCTTGCGTATATGTTCGGTTGGGGTGTACTCACATGTTGTGACAGCCTTGCCGGCTTATGTACGAGGTTATCTGTTGGTAGTTGTGACTCCACAGGGGACAAGTTGTTTTGATATATATACATATGCGACAGTTTTGAGACGACCTCTTGCCTTTTTATATATAAGTTTCTTATCATGCTAGTTGTGGACTGATTATAGCTAACAGGTATGCACGCTAGTGTCCAGCTCGGGCACTAGTCACGGCCTACGGGGTTGGGTCGTGACAGTGACTTCCCAGGAGACAGGTTCATTTTGATACGTGACATGATGAGTTTACAGCAGGTTTTTACGGATTGCCATATTGTTTTCAATTCTGGCTGATTATATCAGTAGGTTCGTATACGGGTGTCCAGCTCGGGCCTCAGTTGTGGCCCATCGGTTTGGGTCGTGACAATAATAATGCCAAGGAACGTACGACCCGATCCATAAAATAATAATGCCGAGCAACGTACGACCCGATTCATATATCATCATCAAGGTGTACCAGCTGATCAGGTGGTAATACGTATATAACGCCTATCTATTTTCCATATCCCATATACATATAATACTTGCGTATATAACACCTTCTGGTCACGGGTCAATATGTATATATATGAATGTAATGCATGAATAACTTTATACATAAAACTAGACCCATGAACAGAAGGAGCAATCATAAACGGGGTACATGAACATCAAAGACTGAAGTACTTCTAATGCTTCTAAGAGTAGAGTAATATGGAAGCTCACTTGCTCATTTGTTCGTTCATATCATAAAGACCATGCCAAAATGAAAAAGGAATAGCCTTAACATACCTTGAAGTATACCCAATCATCCAACTTCCACCTCTCGAACTTGGAAGTCTACAATTAAGATAACGTAAGCCTTAATTAGACTATTTACCTCGCTTACTAATCATTTAAATACGAATAGAGCTTGACAAATGATGGGCAACATTTCCCTTATAAGCTTAACAACCCTTCAACTTCCCATTCAATCCAACATCAACCACCACAATAATAACAACACTTATATATAAATGTATACTCAAATCTATCCCCAATCTTCTCTTAAAATAGCCTCAAATCACTACCTTAACCTTCATCAACTTACCTATACCACAAATACCCTCTCTTCACTTAAAACCACTAAAACTCTCGATAATTAACTCAAATACAAGGGTAGAAATCATTTCCATACCTTGAGGGGTCTAAGATTCCAAGAATCACTTCAACTCCAACATCCTAAGCTTCACAACCTTGAAGAAACCCTAGAAGCAACCTTCTTCTTCACAAGCTCGGGTTTTACGGGGCTCGGATCTTACCAAATATCCATTATTATGATAGAAAATATTGGGAGTGAATATACTAGGGTTTTCTCTGATTTGGAAGAGAAAAAAAAAATAAGAAATAGGGTCATGAACCACATATTTATACTCGGAGTTAAAAAGGTTACAGCGGTGCGGTTCGACGAGCAGGTCGACGACCCGTCGACGTGTCGACGGTCCGTCGACTTGCTCGTCGACCTACGCCTGTAGATTTCCAGGATACGGAACCCTGTCGACGCTGCACAACGACGGCCCGTCGACGATAACTGGTGTCTGCAAATTTTCTCAGGTTCAGCTCAGATTGTGTCGATTCGATTTGTTCAACTTCTAACTCTGTAAATTGCTAGGAATACCTGCTGGTACCTTTGTACACGGATTAAGACACTTTCTATCTCCAAAACTCGGACACGAGTCTCAATTCCAAGGGCAGACCCGACTATGAAACCATAGGTTCTACTGCGACGAGAACGAGAGGCGTAACAATAATGTTAGTTCCTGTTATATTCCGTATTTTGGTACATTGGGATAATCCGAGTTAGTCATGATAAGTTAAGGACAAGGTTGTAATTTCTTCCGATTTTGTTAAAAGTGCATAAGTTGCATATTCATCTTTCATTGGCATGGAATGTTAAGGGTAAAATTGGAATAAGGAAAATTTGGGGTCAAAAGTGAATTATGGAAACTTAGGCATTTCATGAAAATTAAGGGCTAGAAGTGAAATTTTGGAAACTAATTATTTCATGAAAATGGCCATATGTGGCCATGTGTGTGGTGTGGGCCATGGTACACTTGTGTTAATTATATAAGTGGACATAAGATGACTAACTAAGTCATCTTCATCATTTTTCATCTCCTAGAAATTTCAAGAAACTTGGAGAGAGGGAGAGGGCAACCGTTCGGCCACTATGGGCTGAATTGAGGTCCCAAAAATCATGGTCAAAAAAATAATTTTTCCTAGCTTTCCTACTAATTGAAAGGCCCTCGTTAACATGGAGTAGTTGTTGGAACAAGAAAACCGCTCGTTGTTGCCATATAAAAGCCTAGCCGAATGAAGACAAGTGGGGTGAAGAAGGTAAGATTTAATCTTTTTTCATGTGTTGTGGGTGATTTGTACATGTTGTGGTATGTGAAAATGAATGGAATTCATTAAAAAATGATGTTGAAGTTGTAGCCGTGTGTTGTATTGTGGCCGTGGATATGTGATGATTATGTAGAAGTGAAGAACTAAATTTATTTAGTATTTTTGGTTGTTGTTGTATGGATTCTATGATGAGAATGATGGTTTAATGATTCAAATGGAAGTTGGAGTCGTTTGTAGATTGTTAGAGAAAATAATGTGATTTTAAGATAGTTACTTGTATTATTAAGAATGATGTTGTTAATATGTGGTTGTTGATATAGTTTATGAATTTGAAGAAAGAAATGTATTGTTGTTGTTCTTATGGCATTTGGAAGTTTCGGGTGGAATAGTATAGTGGTTGGGTTGTTTGGAATATGTTGCGGATTGTTTAAAATGTCCTCGAATCTTGTTTGAATGGTTTTGGATTAGTACTTGTATGTGAGATCATTGGTATTGGTTTGATTATATGTGGTTGAGTCGAATGCTAAGGGAATGTTGTCGAATTATGTAGAAAAGAGTTACCGATGTTAGAAAGCGTTTGAATTTACTTATTGATGTTGTTGGAATGGTTGTTGGTATTGTTGTTGATGATATTGGCCGAGTTGAATTCTCGGGGATGTTGAACTTATAGGGGAAATGCTGCCCAAATTTCTGTAAATAAAGTGATGGTTTGGGATTGGATTACTAAGCGCTTATGACTAATGTTTGGTGCCAAATGATGTTATTGTAGATTTTGAGAAGTCGAGACTTGAATTCGGATTAGCTTAGGAAGCGGACAAGGTATGTGAAGCTTATCCTTCTTTCCTTTTGGCATGTCCTAGACGCAAGTAAGTTGTGATATGTTATGAGCCTTGGGGGTAATTCTATTCTTAAAAATCCGAACATGTTTATGATTCATATTTGCTTCTTGATGTTGGTATCCTTAATGTGGTCAAGCTATGGACCGTATGTCTTTGATACGATTAGATTTGAAATGCTATGTAACCGGTTTGTTCCGAAAGGATCTTATGTCTAAAAATGTCCGTAACTTTCATAGACAGAACCGGATGGCTTTGATCAGCTCGTAAACGATTCTTATTTGTTTCTTGATATTCGTATTCTTAATGTAGTCGAATTATGGTCCTTATGCCTTTTGTATGACTAAATTTCAAAAGTTGCTTAAAAGTTTTGTTTTCAAAAGAGTTTTGTTCCTAAATGATTCTGAAACTACGAACGACCGTAACTTTCAAGAAAAGGCTCGGATCGCTTTGATATCTTCGCAAATGATTTCATGACGAGTAATGACCTTAATTTTCATAGGCGGGACCGGATTGGGTTGACGCTCGTCCGTGGGTCCCGCGACTTTCTATGTTTGGTTCTAACGACCTATTTTTGAAAGAATTTAATATGACTATCTTTCTGACCCCCGAGTATGAATACTTATTTATCTGTTGAGTCTGGAATGAGAATTTTTGTGCATGTGACTTTGATACGTGACTATGGTTTCTGAAGTTCGGTTTGATATGTTCCCGAGTGATATTCGGAAGAAAACCTGATTTGACTATTGTTCCGGTTTTGAACTAACAGTTCGTTTTGATTATCCTATTGGGTCTTTGTAAGGGTTTTGCATTGTATATGATTTCTCACGATTCTGCTCGTGCATTCTGTTATTACCTCTTTCGCCGAGTCCCGGGCCGGTATGTTATCATGCGCACTATTCCGAAGTATGATGTGATTCCGAAGTATGATGTGATTCCAAAGTATGATGTGATTTCGAAGTATGATGTGTTTTCCGAAGTATGATGTGATATGATATATGATGTGATACGGAGTACGATGTGTTCGGAGGTATACAATATTCCGAAGTATGATGTGTTGTGGTGCCCAGATGGAGTGGCGACCACGTTCTGTCCGCCGGGTCCCATTACGGACCGTATGTGATATGATATGATATGTGATGATCTGATGATACGATATGATATGTGATATGATATGTGATAATACGACGATATGATTTGATTTACCGAGTCCCTCACTAGAGGGCTGGGTACGGTATGTTTATGATTATTATATTATATATATGGCCCGGGCCGTACGTTCCTCGGTATTATTATATTATATATGGATCGGGCCGTACTTTCCTCGGTATTATTATATTATATATGGATCGGGCCGTACGTTCCTCGGCATTATCGTATTATTTATGGATCGGGCCGTACGTTCCTCGGCATTCGGTTAATGTCGGCTATATGATGTGTTTGATTTTCCGTATGTATGAGACAAATGTTTTTCAAAGCGAAGCATTTTGGCATTCGATTATCCTATTTGTCTTTTTGAACCCTTATGTATGATTCGTATGTCGAGATGTAAGTACTTTGGTACTCGGGTTATTATGCTCACGTTCGTACACCTTACTTCGGTTGTGACTTCGTTTTTCGTACTTCTGCTTGCATACTCGGTACATATTCCGTGCTGACCCCTTTCTTCTGGGGGCTGCGTTTCATGCCACGCAGGTACCCACAGATGAGTAGGTGATGTTAGCGTAAGATGTTCAATGGATTGGCGAGCTCCGTTTCCTCCCGAGCCGCCGAGCCCGAGTGCTTTTGTATGGTATGCGAGATGTTGGTAGAGACTTTGCGAGGGTGACGGTGTCGTGTGTATGATATGTCGGTTTTGTAAGCGGCTATGTAAGCCGATGTATTATTATGCATTATGCTATGAACTTCATAAGTTTACAGATTTCATACGATGCTAGTTTTATTTGATTTGACAAAGATGAAAGGCATGCATGTTTTCGAAAAAAAAATTTCATTACGTACTTGTGTCACGTTTTGCGGGCCCAGTATGGTTATGAGTATTACGAGAGTCAGCGGGTTCGCTCGGCCTTAAGTAAGGGCCGGGTGCCCATCACACCCTGTCGGAAATTAGGGTGTGACAGTTCCTTTAAGGTGCGACATGACGATCATAATGTTCCATAATATAATCGGATATTACCGACCTTACGTCACTCCGATAGAGTTACAGTTTTTACTTGAGCTCCTATGCATGCTTCATGTTAGGTATATGATGATGATTACATCGTGCCTAGATGGTCGGGCAGCACTGCTAAGGCGGGCGGCTTATACACCATGACTATATGGCACGGGTAGCATCACTAGTGGGCAGCGTGAGATGGTTACCCAGGACGCTGGAGGCCCGGACGCGGGCTAATGATTATGCTACATATATGTATATGAGAAATGTTTTCTTTAAAGTTAAGCATGCATGGTATCTGCCTTAAGAGGCAATCATTTGTATAGATTATTTCCTTACCTCATGTTATGCTCTATATTTCTCATTATGTTATTTTTCATGTTCGGTATCACTTACTATATTATTATTCATGGCTAACATACTCGGTACATTACTCGTACTGACGTCCCTTCTTGTGGACGCTGCGTTCATGCCCACAGGTTCAGGTAGTCACCCGGACGAGCCAGACCAGTAGGATCTCCTCCCAGCCGCAGTTCGTGCGCTCCACTCGATCCGGAGTTGCAGCCTTTTGGTATACTATTTCTAGTATGCGGATATATGGGTATGGCAGGGCCTTGTCCTATCCTTTTTGTAGTCTATATTCTATAGAGGTCTGTAGACAGTGTATATATATAGTGGGGGTCATCAGGTGCTTTCAGTTGTCCTTTAATTTTGTGAACAGTATATACGGTGACCAAGTTGGTCTGTGTTGTCATCCTCTGCTAGTATGCTTACATATATATTTCCATAGGCATGTTTCGTGGAATTCTGAGATAAGATCTATCATATAAATACTACCGCGAATGGTACCAGTGGAATATCAGTCAAAGTGGGCCACTAAGTTGTTTAGTACAGAGTGGGATTAAGTTTAGGGGTGCTCGATCAGTAGTGGTCGGGTGCTCGTCACGGCTCATCGGTTTGGGTCGTGACAAAAGTGGTATCAGAGCAGTTCGTCCCCTGGGATTATCTACGGACCGTGTGCGTAGTCCTACATTTATGGGTGTGAAGCCGGCCATACTTATAAATAGGAGGCCGTGTGATAGAGCCAGTGTCTAGGAAAGATTGCTTCTGACCCCTTTTTCCTGTAGGTAAGTGCAGACTAACAATAGATGAAGAGATCAGCCTCGGACAATGGGGGTGCTAAGAAGGCCCCCAGAGTAAATTCAGGACCACAGGCTCCGGGACCGAGCAAAAGGAGCCTCAGCTATTCCATCGACACTGATCCCTCTGAGGACCCCACGACGATTCCCCCAGAATTTCTGAATTTTAGAAAGGAGGATCCATCGGAGGACAGCTATGACACGGACTCGTCTGAGGGTTCATATGGGACGCTAGAGGAGGAGATTTCCGAGACTGTACTAGAGTTGACTCCCCCACCTGCTCCTATGGCAGAACACTACGTCAGGCCAGCTACGCCTGAGAGTGTTACTAATTATTCTAGCCCATTATCTTGGCGGTCAGTCAACCAGGAGCTGCCCGATTATCCGTATCCCTCGGACTCAGATGAGAGAGATGACGAAGGCCAGACTAGCAGAGGGTGGGAAGACAATGATGAAGAGCACACTTCACTTTATAACCCACCAGATCAGGCTAAGGACCGATCGGCTACAGGTATATGAGTCTTTTATTGGAATTTCCTATGTGTGTGTATTTACTGTAAGTTATTACTTAATAGCGCCGAGCGAAAATCCTAAAGGGACCAATAACCAAAGTATTTATAAGTAACTACGATCAAGGTGTTTTCGCCACCATTAGGAATCTTGAAATTTGGGATGAAAATTAGTCATACATGTAGATTGAAGGTGATTATTGAGAATTTCAAAGGCCAAATTAGCATTTGCTTAGTCGAAGCGTAAGAGATCCTTTTTAATCCGAGGGATGATCATTACGAGAATTTATTGAATCGTTAGAACTTCAACTTGTTCTGGTCATGCGATAAAGGTTACGTAGTAGGGTGAATGCGATCGTGCCGCACTAACGCACCGGGATCCCATTAGCACTCCAAGGTTAAGCGTGTCAAGGTGAGTAATACTAGGATGGGTGACCCCCTGGGAAGTGTACTAAGAGTCTTACAAATTCAGACATAAGAGACAGATGAGAAGCTAGAGTAACCTAAGGGAAATTGGAGTATGCGGAGTGGTTGCAAACCCTAAAAGATCGCGAAGGATGAGGAGGACTAGATTGGCAAAGAGAAAGAAGGTGCATCACCGCTTTAGAATTAGGATAAGTTCGAATAGTATTTGGAAATACTTTGTAAGCGAGGCGTTAGTAAATATATATATGTATGTGTATTACATCCCATATGTGGCTGCGCCAACTGATATGTGTGTCCCAGCAACCGATGTTGCTATATACTGAAGGCATTAATCGAACAGGGTAATGAAGTTCAAGTGACAAAAGTGGTACATATATTACAAGGTAAGTTGATGTTATTTTTACTACAGGTTAGAGTTGGAAAGTCCTAATGCAATAACATCAGGGAAAGAAAGAAAGTGAGTATATAGAAAGTAAAGAGATTAGAATGTCTTGAGAAAAGGAAAAAAAATGTAAGAAACGAGGGTGAGTGAAGCTTCCAAGAGAGACGACGGGCAAGGCAAGGGACTATTTGGATAAAATTCAAAGGTAGGCATGCGAAAGGGATAAAGTATGGTAGTATGGAACAAAAGATGAATGTGTGGGGTCAGAGAACAGACTTCGATAAGTGGGCCACCAAGTTTTTTAGTACAGAGTGGGAGTAAGTTTAGGGGTGCTCGATCAGTAGTGGTCGGGTGCTTGTCGCGGCTCATCGGTTTGCGTCGTGACAGCTAATGTATTCGGAACTGTCATACACAATTTTAATGACTTAACTCTGCTCACACTGTCAATCTTAAGGAAACCCCTTTTCAATAACTCTTAAAGACTATTCTTCTGTAGTTTGCTCTCTTACGGCTTAGCCAATTTTTTCTTCCACTAATCACTATACTTCGAATTTATCTTAAACCCTTAGATTCTAACACACATTCGGATTTATTCAAACTGCCACCCACTTACTAGTGTTCATCTGACTGAGGAAATCAAATCATACCTCTACTAGCTCTGCTGAAATTGCTAATGCATTGTATCTACTCAAAACTTACTTGTTATTTTTCTGTTAACCACCTGCTATCATCATGTTCTTGTATTCTGCTCTGAATACTAAATTAAGCATAAGGTTATTTCTAACTCCCTCATCATCCGACGCTATTCTATGGTCGTATACTATCTTTTTTGAACTATAGACATGGATCACACTTAGGGAAATTTCACATGTCTTAAACAAAAAATTGGAACAACTAATCCCAAGCTTTCTATTACTTCAAAATCATATCAGGCTATACACATCCGAGGTTAACACTTAATCACATAGCCTAAGAGGGAACCGTAATAGCTTTTATCTCCTAGTAATATCCGCTTCTTGTAGTAACTTACCAACGTAGTACTTTCTAGGTCTAGTCTGAATAAACTTGAACAAATTAAACTTATTCCCTGAAATTCTATATCGTCTGCTCTTGGTTCTCATTCCGTATACCATATCTTCTTAATCATGTGCGTGTGTAGTATGAAAAACATATATTTGGTTATATCAAACTTTTCTGACTCCTAAGTATTTTGCCCTTTGGCTCTTTTCTGTCCAGAATTATATGATCAATTTTATACCCGTTGCAGTTAAATTCTTAACCTGTTACACCGTGGGGTCAAACATCTAAGTTGTCATCATCCTACATGCGGCTCCATTCTAAAAAAAATAAAAACAAATTATTCTGGCATGTAAAGCACATATGCATATACTATCATACACAAACTTGATCTTCAGAGTATACCATCATCTGATAAGTCACTTCCCACGCCATTCGGCGAGTCTTGGGTCCTAACCCGAACTTAGAACAGACGAAGATTTCGCTATAGTCATCATTACTTACACTTTCGCTTAGCACCCATAGGTATCACTATATACTCACAAGTCACAAGAATCCGGATAAGCTGAAAATTGGAAATCTGGTTACTAAATAACTGAGTACTGATGAACTAAATAACCATAACTCTGCTAACTGAAGGGTTTCATAACTGATAACTGAGATAAATTGATGGTCGAAAATATAATAACTGCTTTTGAATTTTGATAAGGGTAATGCTCTAGTATGTAGTAACTACGCATATTATCTCACTTTCAATATCGTCTCAAGTCTCATTCATTATCATCAGACACTTCACAACCATACCCCAATGGGTAATCATCCTCACACGGACCTTGAACTCCCTGCTCGTCTCTTGCGCATTCGATACATACGAAATTCGATAGGAAAAGAAGGTTACCTATTACTCTAAGCTTCATGGCACGATCTAGAGTAGAAGGAAGTGAGACAATCCTAGATGTCTTGGTGGTCAACTATTTAAATGTGTGGCGCGCACACACATATAAAAGTGACCCCACTGAATACGGTTTCATAGACTCCCTAAGACACATGAACCTAGGCTCTGATATCAAGTTGTGTCACGCCCCAAACCATGGCCTGTGGGGTAAAACGGCACTCGGTGCCTGATTGCATGTGACCAAGCGAATCACATGGCTTGCTGAATTAATATGGGGCATGAACTGACACGAAATGTAATAGAAAAATGCATGTCTTGTAAAAACATGAAATCCAATAATTGTAAGTCTTAAAATAGTAATATATCATGAATACGGAAATAGTCTGAAACATAATAAGTACTGAGCCACACCGGCTATACGACTCTGAATATCTGACATGACATAACTGAATTAGTCTATGAAACCTCTGACATGAGTCTGACTGCTAAACTTTTTATCGGGACAAGGCCCCTGGCATACCTTAACTGCATAACTGACATAGATATAAATAAAGATAAAACCCTGAATGAGATGGGGCTCACCAATAGCTGATACGAGCAAACTCCTAACAAGCTGATTAGTCGTCCTGTAAGTCTGCATCGTGAAATGCATGCCCCGGGAAAATAAATGGGGATGTCAGTACATTCAAATTATATTGGCATGTAAAGAAACTGAATGAAATAAGCATGGCACATAAAATAATAGAACTGAAACTGAAACTATAATCTGAACATGAACATGTGTATTATCTGACATGAATGTGTGTATATATATATATAACATGAGTAAAACGTGTTAAGTGGGAGAGCCTTAGAAGTTGTGCAACTCTAAAAAATATTAACATGGATATAGTTGGCTTAGAAGCCTATGAATTTCATAAATATGACTTGCAACATGATTTGTAGATATAATATAACATGAACATGGATACATAGTATAGCTTGTATGAAAACATGGAGACATATAGGATTTTCATGA